>NC_134360.1:193681580-193823255 GCF_048569485.1 Anomaloglossus baeobatrachus | reverse complement strand
AGTTAAAGGGGACGGACGTGTCTCCAGATGAGGTCGTGTAGCAGTGAGCTAGGTGGTGTAGGAGAGTGGTTGCCAGGGAGGGTACAGCCAGGTACCTCTGGAACCAGAGCACCGACAGGGCACAGGGCCCTAGGTCAGGCGACAGCTTCAGGCAACCTGACTAATACCTGCACAGTGAGGGGACCTCCACGGACTTCACTGACCCAAGAATCTGGGGGCACCAGCAGTAAAGATTGAGCCAGGACCGGAACAGAACACCGACCCTACAGGGTTCGCACTGCCCACCGTACGGACGAGAGACTGCCGACAGACAGTAAGGGACCCACAAACACTCCAAGCTACGGGGTCCCACTAGCCAATGAGAGGTGCTGGGGAATGAGACTACCGGGTCACTGCACCGGCACTGGGACAAAAGGGACCAGGGGTCTGAACCAGCCGTCCTCAGTGCTTGTGTGGCGCCCCTGACCTGGTCAGGCACCACTGAGTACTGCACCCATGCTAGGGCAGTACTACCAGGTAATCATGAAGGCTCGAATAGGGTGTTTACGCACAGACACATAGCAACCAGGTCTCTCATACCTTGAGAGGGGACCCTTGGGCAGACCCAAGAGGGGGCTTGCCTCCACATCTCAGCAAGGGGTGTAGGGGGAGGGGCTGGAAGTTAGGTTGCAGCGGCTGTCAGGAAAGTAGAAGGAGAGCCAGTCTGGGAGCGAAGCGCGGCAGTTGCCTAGAGAGGGACGCGTGCTGACACTCTAGTCAGACCCTGCACGTGTAGTAGCCGTTAGCGGGGGAGAACGGTTACCAGCAAGTCAGTCAGAAAGACACTGAAGAAGTCAGTCGGTCGAGTACGGGGACTCCTGGTGACTAGGCACGCACGGGGAACAGGTCTCTAGAGTAGACGTCCATTTATTTGATCTGCTAAACCTGCCGGTGAGGGGAACTACAAGTCCCACACCAACCATCTAGAGTCCAAGCCTCAGCAACAACAAGGGGGCCCATAAGGAGGATCGAGCCTGGAGCCATATATGGTCCACGCTGCCAGCAAACGGGCCATAAAGGGGAGAAAAGGCAGTAGCGACTTCCTTGGATGAATCCCACGGTACTTCAAGTCAGGGGTTATCCGAAACAAGAAGTGCTAGGAAGGCGAGTTAACGGTTACCCTTAGACCGGCCTAAAGGATACCTGGTTTTTCCTGATTTAATCTCAGCATCGCCCGGGTACCTCACAAAACATCCAAAAGTGAGTAAAAACAAGTTGAAAGACTTTCCGGACTGAGACTGAGTTATTCTGGGACCTGTTGTTCTACACACCCGAGCCCCTGGGGCCAGCCTCACTCACGGGAGACCACACCATCCGACAGCAGACTCCATCAGCCCCAGACGCTCGTTAAACCTGCAGTGGCGGTCACCCATATCCCTGACCACAAACCGTGAGTGGCGTCACGACTCATATATATATATATATATATACATATATATATATATATATATATATATATATATATAAAAACCGACTTACCTGGCGCCAGAATTACCAAAGTGGAGACCCTGTGGCATCCCTGAAGGTGGAGTGAAGTCCCTGGGGCGATCGCTACAGGTGGGCGACACATCTGAACTCAACATCACCGTGAGTAAAACAGAAGATGCACTGCATCCCTATTGTGTGGTCTCCCTTCTTTCTGCGCCGGATCCCACCATCCACTCCCGAAACCTCCCTGGCCCCACTAGTCCCCTCGGCAGCGGAACCTGTGACATCCCCGGCCGCTGACCAGGCAGCGCCACCAGCTCTTAACATAATATAAGGTGTATATACATATATACAGTATATGTATATCTATATATATAATTGCCTTATTCTGTCTGTCTGTCTGTCTATCTGTCTGTCTATCTGTCTGTCTGTCATGCTCCAAAATTGTGTCCTTACGGTGACACAAAGCTGATTGGCCGCTGGGCTCGCCATGGCCCCGCCCCCCCACACGGATTGGCCGCTCGCCCAGGCTGCGCCCCCACACGGATTGGCCAGCCGCTCGCCTAGGCTCCGCCCCCCCCACAGATTGGCCTCTCGCCCCGGCACCCTGCAGGCATTGGCAATTCGGCCACGCCACGCCCCGCCCCCCTCACGCAATGCATGCTAGCTCTGGCCCCGCCCCCTCCCTCCCCCCGCGCATTCCCCGAACTGACACGGCTGTCACGGAGGTGAGTACTGTACTCCCCCCCCCCCCCCTCCCCCCCCCGCGCGTTCCCCGAACTGACACGGCTGTCACGGAGGTGAGTACTGTACTCCCCCCCCCCCCGGCCCCCGCTCGCACGGGAGTGGTGTGGATACGTTGGTAACCATTACAAGCGCATCAAGGTCCTGCGCACATAACAGCACACACACAAACATACACACACATCAGATCACACTCACTCTCACACACACCTCACACACACCTCACACAGACCTCACACACACCTCACACACACCTCACACACACCTCACACACACCTCACACACACCTCACATCGCATCCACACACTCACAGAATCCGGCGATATCGCTTGCTTCTCGGCCTCGATGTGACCTTCCAGGACCTGACGGAGGATCACATGGCCTGAAGCATGTGGTATCTCCGGATGTTGTGACTGTGAGCGCGTATGTGCGATATCGTCAGTGTCTGTGTGTGTGAGTGTATGCGATCGGGTGTGTGTGAGTGGATGCGATCGGGTGTTTGTGAGTGGATGCGATCGGGTGTGTGTGAGTGGATGCGATCGGGTGTGTGTGAGTGGATGCGATCGGGTGTGTGTGAGTGGATGCGATCGGGTGTGTGAATGTCGGCAGAGGAGCACGGCGTGCTGGAGGAGGCTGGGAGCAGAGAGGCTGATCATGGGGAAGGCTGGGAGGGGGAGGCTGATGCTGGGGGAGACTGGGAGGGGAAGGCTGATGCTGAAGGAGGCTGGGAGGGGGAGGCTGGGAGGAAGGAGGCTGGGAGGACAGAGGCTGATCCTGGGGAAGGCTGGGAAGGGGAGGCTGATGCTGAGGGAGGCTGGAAGGAGAGAGGCTAATGCTGGGGGAGGCTGAAAGGAGAGAGGCTGAGGCTGGGAGGAGAGAGGCTGATGCTGGGGAAGGCTGATGCTGAGGGAGGCTGGGAGGGGAAAGCTGATGCTGGGGAAGGCTGGGATGACGGAGGCTGGGAGGAGAGAGGCTGATCCTGGGGAAGGCTGGGAGAGGGAGGCTGATGCTGGGGAAGGCTGGAAGGAGAGAGGCTGATGCTGGGGGAGGCTGGAAGAAGAGAGGCTGATGCTGGGGGAGGCTGATGCTGGGGGAGGCTGGGAGGAGAGAGGCTGATGCTGGGGAAGGCTGGGAGGAGAGAGGCTGATGCTGGGGACAGAGAGGAGAGGCTGATGCTGGGAGGAGAGAGGCTGATGCTGGGATGAGAGAGGCTGATGCTGGGAGGAGAGAGGCTGATGCTGGGGGAGGCTGGGAGGGGGAGGCTGATGCTGGGGGAGGCTGGGACGAGGGAGGCTGATGCTGGTGGAGGCTGATGCTTGGGGAGGCTGATGCTGGGGGAGGCTGGAAGGAGAGAGGCTGATGCTGGTGGAGGCTGATGCTTGGGGAGGCTGATGCTGGGGGAGACTGGGAGGGGAAGGCTGATGCTGAGGGAGGCTGGGAGGGGGAGGCTGGGAGGAAGGAGGCTGGGAGGAGAGAGGCTGATACTGGGGAAAGCTGGGAACGGGAGGCTGATGCTGAGGGAGGCTGGAAGGAGAGAGGCTGATGCTGGGGGAGGCTGGAAGGAGAGAGGCTGATGCTGGTGGAGGCTGATGCTTGGGGAGGCTGATGCTGGGGGAGACTGGGAGCGGAAGGCTGATGCTGAGGGAGGCTGGGAGGGGGAGGCTGATGCTGAGGGAGGCTGGAAGGAGAGAGGCTGATGCTGGGGGAGGCTGGAAGGAGAGAGGCTGAGGCTGGGAGGAGAGAGGCTGATGCTGGGGAAGGCTGATGCTGAGGGAGGCTGGGAGGGGAAAGCTGATGCTGGGGAAGGCTGGGAGGACGGAGGCTGGGAGGAGAGAGGCTGATCCTGGGGAAGGCTGGGAGAGGGAGGCTGATGCTGGAGGAGGCTGGAAGGAGAGAGGCTGATGCTGGCGGAGGCTGATGCTGGGGGAGGCTGGAAGGAGAGAGGCTGATGCTGGTGGAGGCTGATGCTTGGGGAGGCTGGGAGAGGGAGGCTGGGAGGAGGGAGGCTGGGAGAGGTAGGCTGAGAGAAGAGAGGCTGATGCTGGGGGAGGTTGATGCTGGGGGAGGCTGGGAGAGGGAGGCTGATGCTGGGGGAGGGTGGGAGGAGGGAGGCTGGGAGGAGAGAGGCTGATGCTGGGGAAGGCTGGGAGGAGAGAGGCTGATGCTGGGGACAGAGAGGAGAGGCTGATGCTGGGAGGAGAGAGGCTGATGCTAGGATGAGAGAGGCTGATGCTGGGAGGAGAGAGGCTGATGCTGGGAGGAGAGAGGCTGATGCTGGGGGCAGAGAAGCTGATGCTGGGGGCAGAGAGGCTGATGCTGGTGCAGCATGGGGGATGGAGCACGATGGGGGGGTGCGCAGCATCGGGGATGGAGCATGATGGGGGGGTGCGCAGCATCGGGGATGGAGCATGATGGGGGGGTGCGCAGCATCGGGGATGGAGCACGATGGGGAGTGCGGAGTATGGCGGATGGAGCACGTTTGGGAGTGCGCAGCATGGCGGATGGAGCACGTTTGGGAGTGCGCAGCATGGCGGATGGAGCACGTTTGGGAGTGCGCAGCATGGGAGATGGAGCACGATGGGGGGTGCGCAGCATAGGGGATGGAGCACGATGGGGAGTGCGCTGCATGGGGGATGGAGCACGATGGGGAGTGCGCTGCATGGGGGATGGAGCACGTTTGGGAGTGCGCACCTCCCCCCAACACACACACAGACACACACACACACGCGCGCGCACTGCACAACACACCACACACCACACACACACACACTGGGAACCACAAACAACTGCCCTACACAGACACCCACACACACAGACAACGCTGCACACACACAACACCCAACACACAAACACCGCGGCACACACAAATATACGCACATACCGCACAACACACACATTGCACAAAACATACCTCCCCCCAAAACACACCACACACACACAAACCGCGCAACACACACACAACGCTACAGACACACAGCGCTCCACAAACAACGCAACACACGCAACACACATACAACACCGCTCTCACCCCCCATCACACCCAGACAACACCCAGAACATGTACAGCGCCCTACACAAACACTTGGTAACTACACACAACAACATCTATATATATATATATATATATATATATATATAGCAAAAATCATACATGAACTACACAATACGTAAATTCTAGAATACCCGATGCGTAGAATCGGGCCACCTTCTAGTATATATATATATATATATATATATATATATATATATATATATATATATATATGTATATGTACTGTATATACACTGTATATGTATTGCTATACATACTGTATATCACATAGGAAACACTGAGACTGCTGTACATACACTGCTGTTCAAGTTTAGGTTCACCCAGACAATTTTGTCTTTTCCATGTAAAATCATAAATAATAGCAAGAGCAAATTATCCCGAGAGGTTCAGATTGTGATATAGCTGGGTAATAATAAATATAACTTTTACTAGTGCATTAAAATTTCTTTGGGGAAGCAAACAACCAAAAACAATAATCACACCGATATAGTCAGGCAAAAGAAATAGACAAAACCAAAAAAGAAAATACCGAATAAGGGGTCACAAATAACAATGTCTTTATTGGTATTGAATTAAAAAACAATTATTAAATATTTAACATTTTTTAAAAAACACAACCATTGGCTGGGAGGAAAAGGGCGCCCAAAGGAGGTAACCAGCAAACCACAATATATGGGTTTTAGCATATATATGTGCAAAAAAGGGGGGGTTAAGTACAAAAATAATTACCAGCAAGGGGATTAAAGTGTCACGTGCTGAAAAAGAGTAGCCATAAATTAAGCCACAATAAGTACCCCTACTTGTACCTTAATATGCAACAATGGTGAAACCACAGAGTTATTTACCCAAATATATATGTAGCCTATACCAAACATATGGCTATTATAAGGTATATACTAACCATGAGGGGTTGCAGGTAACAAATCGTAGGAGGAAACTGCTCCGTAGTGTAAATGATAACCAAATGCTAAATAGTCATATGGAATCACATGAAGCCAAAAATTGGCACAAAATAAGTACAAGTAATTGAGAAGATTTACCAGAAGGAGTTGGAGCACTGATCCTTGTGTGTGGGCGTCACACACAAGGATCAGTGCTGCAACTCCTTCTGGTAAATCTTCTCAATTATTTGTACTAATTTTGTGCCAATTTTAGGAAGCCTCTTCTACAGATGATGCACAAGAAAGCCTGCCGTTTGCTGAAGACATGCAGACTAAGGACATGGATAACTGGAATCTCGTCCTGTGGTTTGATCAAGCCAAGATAAACTTATGTGGTTCAGTTGGTGTCAAGCATGTGTGATGGCAACCAGATGAGGAGGACAAAGACATTTGTGTCCTGCCTACAGTCAGGCATGGTGGTGGAGGGTCATAGTTTGGGTCTGCATGAGTGCTGCCAGCTGTGGGGAGCTACATTTCATTGAGGGAACCATGAATGCCAAAATATCCTGTGACATACTGAAGCAAAGCTTGATCCTCTCCCTTCATATTCCAACATGATATGACCCCAAATACACCTCCAAGACCACCACTGCCTCGCTAAAGAAACTGAGGGAAAAGGTACTGGACCGGCCAAAACGTCTCCAGACCTAAACCTTATGGAGCATCTGTGGGGTCTCCTCAAACAAAAAGTGAAGGAGTGCAAGGTCTTTAACATCCACGAGTTCCATGATGTCGTCAGCTTACTGCAGGGCAAATGTACTGGTCAAAGTATCAGTCATTAGCCAGAAAAGATCCCAAGCTACAAAGCAAATATAAAGGTGACTCAAACGAATCTCAGGAGACCCCTCCACATTGAGTGGGGCTGGTATAACTGAGAAAAAGGATATGTGAGGAGGGCTAGATCTAATTAAAGACACAGCACTCCACTTACAATCCAAAAAGGGTGCAAATTACCTAGAGAAAGTAGGGATTCATTTGGGTCACCTTTAGGCTATGTGCCCACGCTGCGGAAAATGCGCGGATTTTGCCGCGGATTTCTCGCGGAAAAGCCGCAGATTTTCCAGAAATCTGCAGCACAGCTACTCCACAGCCATTTCTATGGCATTTGGGAAATGCTGTGCCCACGCTGCGGATTTTTCCGCAGCGGAAATCGTGCGGATTTTCGTGCGGAAAAATCTGCAGCATGTCAATTATTGTTGCGGATTTCTCCGCAGGGTCCCATATACTTACCTGCCTTGATAGAGACCCGAGTCACTTTCTTCGTCCGGTGCAGCGGCAGCAGCGCGGTGGATCCAGCCAGGTACAGGAAGTAAGAGGTGGGCGGGCCTGCACGAGCTCCGGTCATGTGACAGCCGGAGCTAGTTCAGGCCCGCCCACCTCCAGCACAGTGAACCAGACGCTGCCTGACAGTGACCCGGCCGCCGGAAAGCGAGGTGCTGCATGATGGAGGTAAGTATGAGCACCCCGATCACTGCAGCACTTGTTCTGCATTGAGGATGCAGTGCCGAAGCCATGGTACTGTATCCTCAATGCAGAATGCCCGCACCATATCCGCACGACATTCCGCTGTATATCCGCAGCATTGAAACAGAGAAAGTTCTGTTGCGGATTTCTGGGAGCACCTGCGGAATGTCTTGCGGATATATCCGCAGGACAATGTCCCCGTGGGCACATAGCCTAATATTTGGTTTGCAGCTTGGGATCTTTTCTGGCTAGTGACTGAGTGGTATTTTTGCCAGTACATTTGCCCTGTAGTAAAATGGTGTTTTCACACCATCTATTGTGCAATAATGCATCTAAAGATGAATGCAACTCAGGTGGAAAATACTAATGAGACAACCACTCACAAATTACCAATTCATGGAAGGGTGATTGCTACGTATTAATATTGCACAGGGATAGGGTGCTGGTAACTCACATGTAGTGCACAGTACCTGGCTTATAGAGGATTAGTAAGGCATACACTATTAGATCAGGTGGGATGTCCCCTGGAAAAAACACTAGTTTACAAGGCCAATGGGATTGGCTGTGTAATGGGGTCAGCAAGTCCGACTGCATCCTTTCTGTAGAAATGGCTTTGAATACTGTTCCAGCAATTGCCCACAAGGGGGCAGCGTCAGACTGTACAACGACAAACACAGAGTTGGGAAATTCCCCACAGGAACTAGTGTATGAAAGCCAGGAAGAAAAGACGCGGGAAGTGGTTGTTCAGCTCCGGAGCTCAGTGAGGAGAGACCTGCGTGTGGTCTCCCTGAAGAGAGGGCTCGTTTTGCCGCAAAAGTCAGGAAGAAATCACCCGGTGGAAACAGTTTCTGTCACTCCCGGTTTGCAGAACTTTGTTTTCTTCAGGGAGTTAATCGGACTGCCGAGCACCGCCATCTGAGGGTAATTGCAAGGACTGTGACCTGCTTTCTTCTGCCCGGCGTGCTCCGGAACCAAAAGACTACTTAGAATCCGTCACCTGCGGGGGAAGGAGAAAAAGAAGGAAAAGACCGAGGAGCTTCATTTCTTCAGCGCTGCACCAGGACCCATCACCGTGAGACTCCAGGCCTGCGACGTGGGAGCGGCATCTTCTTTCGGGATAGACTGGTACGTGATTGTAGGGAAAGTTAGGGAAAGTTGCCGCCATTTTTTTGTTGTTGTTTTCCCTTCTGTTTTTTTCTTGCTGCATACCCGGAAGGAGTGAAAGTCCAGGGGCTTCCCTATACTCATGTGTGCAGATAGTTCAGTTGATTGTATTATAAATATGTTTCCTAGTAAAGAAATGTTACTACCGGTAAAATCTGAGTATGGGAATTTTGTTGGAATAGAGCATACACACACACCCGCGGCCTTACCTCCGGTCGCTTCATGTGGCGTAGTCGGCAGGATGTGTGACCAACAAAATCATCCCCCGGTAGTAACTTATAACCGGACAGCTCCCCCGCCATCTATTGTCAATCAGGTGAGGAAGTTTGACGGACGGAACTATCCTGTAACTGAATGGACTGAACAACTTAAGATAGTGGGGGAAATGTATAACACTGATCCTAAGACCTTAGCAGAAATGGCCATGCTAACATTAGAGGGGGAAGCGTGGACGACAGTCAGGCTGGAGACGGTTAGGGGCCAGCGTACGTTGGATGACTTAGTGCGGGTGCTGGAGAACACCTATGGACCGACCACATATGCGGGAACATTGCGCTATATGTTTTTCCGGCGGACGCAACTCGAGTCGGAGGACATCCCTCAATATGCCAATGCCCTTCAAGTGCTACTAGAACAAGCCTGTAGAAAAGAAGAACAGATAGCTAGTATGGGTACCCGTGACCTGGTATTGAGAGATCAGTTTGTGACCGGATTGAGAGACCCGTACCTTAACCGCTCATTGCAAGATCTACTCCGGATAAATCCGGCCTTTACGTTCGCTGAGGCCAAACAAGAAGCTATAGAACGTTCAAGGGGACCTGTCGTGGAGACACAGACATATACCGCGGCTTGCAGGTCCATATCTGGTATCGGGACGCCGAACAGCAACACGGAGGAACTGAAACAGATGGTGGCAGAGTTGCAGAAACAGGTGCTACAGCTCACCTTAGATCAACAGGCGGGCCGGCAAGCGAGACAACAACCCAGCCGGCCGATGGGAAGATGCTGGACATGCGGCGATCCCCGCCACAAAGCCAACCGTTGCCCCCAGAACTCTCAAGCTCCTCCACAGTCCGATCTACCAGGACCAGCAAGTCAGGTCCCACAACAGAGGCCGCCTTTAAACTAGACGCCCCTGTCAAAGAGGCTCACTCGACAGGGGATGCCAAAGAGAGGGGTGTAGGAAAACAGAGCCAGCCACGGAACAAACTTGCATCAAATAGCCCCACCCTGGAAGTATTACTGGAAGGGATCGCCGTACAAGGGTTAATGGATACTGGGTCTCAGGTATCCACTATCTCCGAGCAGTTCTACGAAGAATGTCTAAAGCCGCGAGTTGCCTATGACCCTGATACCGCCATCAAGATCAAAGCAGCCAATAATTTACCCATTCCGGTGTCGGGAGTTGCCTGGATGAACACCCAAATCTGTGGCCAAGATCTCGGGAAGAGAGGGATAATCGTGGTCAGGGAAGGCTTTGAACCAGAAACGCCCATGATTATTGGGATGAACATCTTGAAAGACCTGAATCTGGTGTTGTTTACCAAGAAGGGGCCCAAGTACTGGCAAGGAGTGACCGCACATAAGGCCACCCGCCGTGCCTTTCAACAAGTGGTCCGGACCTGCAACCTCCAACGAATGACCGAAGAACAGCTGCCGCTGGCCACGGTCACCGTACCCCGCCATACTAGGATCACCTTACCAGCTGGAAAAGAGACAGTTATCTCACTACCCCTTGGCACCATGAGACAGTTTGAAGGCGTGGAGGTGCTGATTGAGCCGCGCTCCCCGAGGGAGGGGAAACTGAACCCACTAGTCGCTCGAACTCTAGCAGTAGTGAGAAAGGGAAGAATTCCTGTCAGGCTGGGCAACACGGCTAATGTGAGCGTTGACCTAAAAGCCGGGACACAGCTCGGCCAAGTCTACGCTCTAACCGAAGAGGTGAACCCTATGAGCCCCCTCCAGTTTGTACCGTCTACAGAGGGAGATTGGACAGTGACGGTCTCTACCATGGCCGTTGTCGCGGGTGACACCAACGTAGGGCGAGAACTCCGAGAGAAGTGTCAGTTGGACGTATCCCAATACTCCAAACGGGAGGTATCTCAGGTGGAAGAGCTACTCCAAGAGCATCAGGCGTCCTTTGCCCGGCACGACACCGACTTTGGGTGCACCACCAGTATCAAGCACGAGATCCCCACCGGTGACACTGCTCCTATCCGTGAAAGGTACCGCCAAATTCCTCCCCAGCAATACCAAGAAGTGAAAAATCTCCTGAATTCCATGCTACACGCGGGAGTGGTACGGGAAAGCCAGAGCCCCTGGGCGGCGCCGGTAGTGTTAGTCAAGAAGAAGGACGGATCCCTGAGATTCTGTGTGGACTACCGCCGTTTGAATGCTTGCACCATCCGGGACTCGTACCCTCTGCCAAGGATCGAAGAATCCCTGACAGCCCTGAAGAAAGCCAAATACTTCTCCTCGTTGGATCTGGCCAGCGGATATTGGCAGGTACCTATGCATGAGAAAGATAGAGAGAAGACTGCTTTCATCTTACCCATGGGCCTGTACGAGTTTGACCGGATGCCCTTTGGTCTGAACAACGCGCCGGGGACTTTCCAGCGGCTGATGGAGCGCTGCTTGGGAGACTTCAACTTCGACTTCACCCTCATCTACCTGGACGACATTGTAGTCTATTCGGCCACATTTGAAGAACACCTGCAGCAGCTGGGCCGTGTGTTCAGTAGGTTGAGGGAACATGGCCTGAAGTTGAAACCCAACAAGTGCCGTCTCCTGCAGCCCGAGATTAATTACCTGGGCCACCGGATCTCAGCCGAAGGCGTCCAGCCATCTTCAGAGAAGATAGCCGCCGTACGGGATTGGCCGCAGCCCACAAACGTCAAAGAGGTCAGGGCTTTCCTGGGGTTGGCCGGCTACTACCGCCGGTTCGTCAAAAACTTCGCCCAGCTTGCTGCACCCTTGCATGATCTGCTTCGAGGGACCACCCACAGTCCCAGAGGACGACCCATCAGCTGGGGGCCCAGTCAGGAAGAATCCTTCCAAGCCCTAAAGGGTGCCTTAACGTCTCCCCCCATCCTGGCATATGCGGACTACAACCTGCCCTTTCAACTACACACCGATGCCAGTTTACAGGGTCTAGGGGCAGTACTTTCACAGGTCCAAGACGGCAAGGAACGGGTCATAGCCTATGCCAGTCGGTCCCTACATGAGGGCGAGAAGAACCCCACCAATTATAGCTCGTTCCGGCTGGAGCTGTTGGCCCTAACGTGGGCTATGGCGGAGAAATTTGCAGGGTACCTCACGGGGACCGAAGTACTAGTCCTGACCGATAACAACCCGTTGGCCCATCTAGAAAATGCGAAGCTCGGAGTCATGGAGCAGCGTTGGATGGCTCGGCTCTCCAAGTTCAATTACAAGATCAAGTATCGGGCTGGAGCTGAGAATCAAAATGCGGACAGCCTGTCTAGGGTGTCATACCCCTTACTCAACCGAGACCGGGATGAAGAATTAGAAGGGGACGAGACACCTGACTTTGCAAAGCTCGCTCAACAGATGGTGGATCATCGCCAGTTCGTTGTGGGCGAAGCTGGAACTCCGGTGGGAGTCGCCTTGCCACCTCAGGAGTGGTGCAGGATTCAGGACCAGAACCCTGATTGGGCTCTACTCAAACAATGGGTGAAACGGCAGCAGAAGCCTCCCGCCGATATACGGGCACGACTGTCTACTGGGACCTTGACCCTGCTCAGCCAGTGGGACCGGCTGATTCTGAGAGAAGGAGTGCTATACCGGAAGGTTCTCTTGTCACACATGCTGGAAGAATGTACACAAGTTGTAGTGCCTGAACAATTGGCCCGTGAGATGGTGGCTCAGGCCCACATTAGGAATGGACACTTCGGAATGGACAAGACCTTTCGGTGGGTTCAACAGTCTATCTATTGTCCGGGGCTCCGCAAGCTGGTTGAAGACGTCTGCCAGACCTGTCGCACCTGTGAACTACACAAGTCCTCCGAGCAGCGTGCACCTGTTCAGACAATTAGGACATCCAGACCCCTTGAGCTGTTGATGGTGGATTATCTGCTGGTTGGGACGGCGAGCAGTGGCTATCAGTATTGTCTAGTCATGGTGGATCACTTCACAAAATTCGCTGTCGCTGTCGCTACCAAAGACCAGACGGCTGAATCGGCTGCTCGGGCCATCTGTCGACAGTTCATCCATGTCTACGGGTGCCCGGAGAGGTTGCACTCCGACCAGGGGGCTTGTTTCGAGGGCCGAGTCATCGAAGAGCTGCACCAGATGTATGGGATCCAGAAGTCGAGGACCACTCCTTACCACCCACAAGGGAACGGTGCATGTGAACGCTTCAACCGGACCCTACTCCAGCTGATTCGCACCTTGGCCGATGATAAGAGAGACCAATGGCCTCAATTCCTTCCTGATTTAGTATGGGCCTACAACAACCAGGTCCACTCTGTGACTGGCTACACCCCACACACCCTTCTCTTTGGTCGCCCCGGAAAAGGGGTCCATGACCTGAACCTATTTCGCCCTGGAGTTGACGTCTGCCATAACTACCCCTCCTGGCTAAATGCTCACCGACAGAAGATGGAGACGGTGCACCGACTGGTGAGCAAACAAATCCGGGACCAGATACATGCTGATCCACTCCCCGTGCAAGAGCAACCCTTGAAGTTGGGACAGCTGGTCCTGCTCCGTATCAAGAAGCCCCAAGGGAAACTTCGAGCCAAGTGGGAGACTGAGATTTACCGGGTAATCGAACGCCCCTACCCCAACGGGCATGTATACCGAGTGCGGGGTGAAGACAATCACAGCATCCGCACTGTGCACCGAAATATGTTGCGGCCCTGCCGATCCCAGCCTGACTCCCCTACCACAGTACCCGGAGGGGGTGACACTACCAACACGACTGACGTCACAGACGTTTCCCGGCATAGTGATCACCTTGACTCTGAGATCAGTGACCCCCCTACACAACCCAGTTCTTTCCCCGGAGCGTTGACTGGAGTGGGGTGTAGAGACAGTGACAGGGTGGGGAACAACCGACCCTTGAGACGCACTGACCGCACCACTGCTGGGATCCCGCCCGGGCGGTCTTACAGGGACCAGTATGTATGGCCCACTTCTCAACCTACCCCTGTAACGTCTGCAGTCATCGCTGCCTGGGAACCGACGGTAGTTGACAGGGACTGCCAACCTTTAAGTGGGGGGGTATGTAATGGGGTCAGCAAGTCCGACTGCATCCTTTCTGTAGAAATGGCTTTGAATACTGTTCCAGCAATTGCCCACAAGGGGGCAGCGTCAGACTGTACAACGACAAACACAGAGTTGGGAAATTCCCCACAGGAACTAGTGTATGAAAGCCAGGAAGAAAAGACGCGGGAAGTGGTTGTTCAGCTCCGGAGCTCAGTGAGGAGAGACCTGCGTGTGGTCTCCCTGAAGAGAGGGCTCGTTTTGCCGCAAAAGTCAGGAAGAAATCACCCGGTGGAAACAGTTTCTGTCACTCCCGGTTTGCAGAACTTTGTTTTCTTCAGGGAGTTAATCGGACTGCCGAGCACCGCCATCTGAGGGTAATTGCAAGGACTGTGACCTGCTTTCTTCTGCCCGGCGTGCTCCGGAACCAAAAGACTACTTAGAATCCGTCACCTGCGGGGGAAGGAGAAAAAGAAGGAAAAGACCGAGGAGCTTCATTTCTTCAGCGCTGCACCAGGACCCATCACCGTGAGACTCCAGGCCTGCGACGTGGGAGCGGCATCTTCTTTCGGGATAGACTGGTACGTGATTGTAGGGAAAGTTAGGGAAAGTTGCCGCCATTTTTTTGTTGTTGTTTTCCCTTCTGTTTTTTTCTTGCTGCATACCCGGAAGGAGTGAAAGTCCAGGGGCTTCCCTATACTCATGTGTGCAGATAGTTCAGTTGATTGTATTATAAATATGTTTCCTAGTAAAGAAATGTTACTACCGGTAAAATCTGAGTATGGGAATTTTGTTGGAATAGAGCATACACACACACCCGCGGCCTTACCTCCGGTCGCTTCAGCTGCATAAAAATGTATATAATGTGCAAAAATATATATGATAAATATGAGGTATTGGTCGATATTTTGGCTAAAATACACAACCTTGCAACCCACGTCAAGGGTCCTCATTGTTTTGTGAGACCCTATGCTAAAATTAGAAGCAAAGCCACAGAATAAGGAATTCAAATTCCTCAAAATTTCATAAATCCAATATAGCAAAAAAAAAAGGGCAGCAGTATTTATCTGCTCGGGTCACAGAAAATGATGCACTGAAGATGGAGGCAACCCCAGTGAAAAATACTGATGAGACAACCACTCATAACCTACGAATTTATGGAGGGGGTGACTTATCAGTATTTAAATTGCGCACGGATAAGGCTTGTATAGGGTGCTGGTTACACACATGAAATGACCAATGCCTATATATAAATAAATATAACGTGAAAAAAATATATAATACATTTTGTGGCATTGGTTGATATTTTGGCCAAAGTACACAAGCTCGCAACCCACGTCAAGGGTCCTCATTATCTTGCGAGTCTCTACACTAACGTTAAAAGCAAAGCCACAGAAAAAATAAATAAACTTCCCCCAAATTTCCTATGTTTAATATAGACAGATCACTGAAATTAATGCACTAACATGTTAGTGCATTAGTTTCTGTGACCTGAACATGTTAATACCTTTGCTCTATTTTATTATATTAGTTTGAACTTATACATTTTTGGGGAATTTTAATTTTTGTTTCTGTAGCTTTACTTTTAATTCCACCGTTTCTAACTAAAGCTTTTTTTCCATGATTGTTGGGATCTGTCTAAGGCCATCAGCCTTAGGAGGAACAGGTTCATAGCCTTAAGGTTGAAAGACACTAATTCAACCTAAAAGCTAATGTGTTGATCCAGAGGAAGGGAAAAATCCCATGAGGCAAATGCTAATTGCCCCATATTAGGGGAAAAATTCCTTCCTGACTCCACGTATGGCAATCAGATTTGTTCCCTGGATCAACATCCAATAGCAAAATCTAGTACCAATGACCTGCAATTATTCAAGAAAGGCACACAGGCCCTCCATGAACTAGAATTAAGAAATACAAGATATTGTGGCAGGAAGTTCCATAATCTCATTGGTCACACAGTAAAAATTTCTTTTAGACAAAGGAAATTAGGAGCTTGATACTAGAGTGGTTGAATTAACCCTAATGGAAATAAGCTACTGAAAGCTTTTTTTTCCTAAATGTTAGAATCTGTCTAAGGCCATGAGCTCAAAAAGGCTTCCTTGGACAGACTTATCGCAAAACACTCCATTGTGCAGGTCCTTTAAGGAACCCTCGCCTTCACTATTACACCCCTGAATAGGGATAATGACTTACCACAGGCCTACGGTTGCATCCACAGAGTAGCTGCTGGCTGGAGGAGCGAGCTTGGGCTAGAGTGGTTGCTTAAACCTATGCAACTAAAGCTTTTTTTTTTACTTAACTGTTGGGATCTGTCTAAGGCCATCAGCCCAAAAAGGCTTCCTCAGACAGACTTTGTGCAAGCTACTCCATTCTGCAGGTCCCAAAGGAACCCTGGCCTTCACCATTACATCCCTGTACTAAGATAGAGACTTACCACAGGACTAGGGTTGCATCTACAGAGTAGCTGCTGGCTGGAGGAGCGAGCTTGAGGCTAGGGTAGTTGAATCAATGCTATGTAAGTACAGCTTTTTTCCTAAATGTTGGGATCTGTCTAAGGCCATCAGCTCAAAAAGGATTCCTCTGACAGACTTGGTGCAAGCCACTGCATTCTGCAGGTCTTTTAAGGAACCCTGGCCTTCACTATTACACCCCTGTATAGGGATAAAGACTTACCACAGGCCCAGGGTTGCATCCACAGAGTAGCTGCTGACCGGAGGAGCAAGCTTGAGGCTAGAGTGGTTGCTTAAACCCTATGCAACTAAAGCTTTTTTCCTAAATGTTGGGACCTATCTATATTCATCAGCTCAAAAAGGCTTCCCCAGAAAGACTTGGCGTAAGCTACTCCATTCTACAGGTCCCAAAGGAACTCTGGCCATCACCATTACATCTCTGAACAGAGATAGAGACTTACCACATAATAATAATAATAATAATAATAATAATCTTTATTTCTATAGCGCCAACATATTCCGTAGCGCTTTACAATTCAGGAGGATCATATACAAACAAGTAACAGTTATAGAAATACAATATTTAGAGGGGAAAAAAAAATACAACCCTGCTCGTGAGAGCTTACAATCTACAATGAGATGGGGGGAGAGGCAAGGTTCAAGTGCTTATTTACAATGACAATCCAACCATCTCACGGAAATGGGGCTGGATAATGGTTTCCTGGACCAGTGGGCCCGAGCCTTGAGATGCCTTTGGGTGCCATGGAGTTTGATGTGGAGCTATGTTGTGAGAGGTTGTAGAGGGACTATGTGAATCGAATCTGATTAGGGAGTGTGATAGGCCGCCCTAAAAAGATGCGTCTTTAGGGTGCGTCTGAAGCTGAGTAAGTTGTGATTTGTCCTAACTTCTTGGGGTAGAGCGTTCCAGAGGGTTGGTGCAGCTCGGAAGAAGTCTTGGATCCGGGAGTGGGAGGTTCGAATTAGTGTGGATGTTAGTCGAAAGTCGCTTGCAGAGCGTAGAGAACGGGTGGACTGATAGACAGAGAGGAGGGTGGAGATGTAGGGGGGTGCTGCACTGTGGAGAGCTTTGTGGGTGAGAACAAGCAGTTTGAATTGGATCCTATGATATATGGGCAGCCAGTGCAATGACTGGCACAGAGCAGAGGCATCCGAGTAGCGGTTAGCCAGATAGGTGACCCGGGCTGCTGCATTAAGGATTGACTGTAGAGGAGAGAGTCTAGTTAGGGGGAGACCAATTAATAGAGAGTTACAGTAGTCCAAGCGAGAGTGGATCAGGGCCACGGTGAGGGTTTTTGTCGTTTCCATTGTGAGAAAGGGGCGGATTCTAGAGATGTTCTTGAGGTGCAAGCGGCAGGTGCGGGCAAGAGATTGTATGTGGGAGGTGAAGGAAAGATCAGTGTCAAGTATAACCCCCAGGCAGCGGGCTTGCGGCCTAGGACTTATCGTTGTGCCACACACAGAGAGGGAGATGTCAGGTTGAGGAAAGTTGGAAGATGGAGGGAAAAGAAGAAGTTCAGTTTTGGAAAGGTTAAGTTTCAGATAGAGAGCAGACATGACATTGCAAACTGCAGTCAGGCAGTCACTGGTGTTCTGTAGTACAGCGGGGGTGAGCTCAGGGGAGGAGGTGTATAGCTGTGTGTCATCAGCATAAAGATGGTACTGAAAGCCAAATCTGCTGATGGTCTGACCAATTGGGGCAGTGTAGAGGGAGAAAAGAAGAGGGCCAAGGACTGAGCCTTGAGGGACCCCAACAGTGAGAGGAAGAGGAGAAGATGTGGAGCCAGCAAATGATACACTGAATGAGCGGCCAGAAAGATAGGAAGAGAACCAGGAAAGAACAGTGTCCTTTAGGCCGATAGAGTGGAGCATAGAGAGAAGGAGATGGTGGTCAACAGTGTCAAAGGCAGCAGAAAGGTCAAGAAGAATAAGCAGAGAGTGGTCACCGTTACGTTTTGCTGTCAATAGGCAATAGGCATAGACCACAGGCCCAGGGTGCCATATACAGAGTAGCTGCTGGCTGGAGGAGCGAGTTTGAGGCTAGAGTAGTTTAATCAACCCTAAATGAAAAAACTATCTAATGCTACTCTCTTATTAGGACCTGTCTGAGGCCATCGGCTGAACAGGATTCCTTGGACAGGCATGACACTAGCCTCTCTATCCTTCAAGTTCCAAAGGAACCCTAGATTTCAATCTTACACCGCTGTACAGTGATAAAGACTTATCCCAGAGCCAGGATTGCATCTACGAAGTAGCTGCTGGCTGGAGGAGCAAGTTTAAGGTTACAGTAGATTAGCCAATTCTCTCTAAAATAAATTCTAACTAATGCTACTTTCCTAAATGTTAGAAGCTTTCAGAGGCAATTGGCTCAAAAAGGCTTCCTAGCACAGACCTGGAGCAAAACACTCAATTTCTGCTGGCCCCATAGGAACCCTGGCATATACCTTTGAACCTCTATAGAGGGACAGTTTAAGCCTTAAGCGGGCTTTACACGCTGCGACATCGCTAATGCGGAGTCGTTGGGGTCACGGGTTTTGTGACGCACATCCGGCCGCATTAGCGATGCCGTTGCGTGTGACACCGATAAGCAATTTTGCATTGTTGCAAAAACGTGCAAAATCGCTAATCGGCGACATGGGGGTCCATTCTTAAAAATCGTTACTGCAGCAGTAACGAAGTTGTTCCTCGTTCCTGCGGCAGCACACATCGCTGCGTGTGACGCCGCAGGAACGAGGAAGCTCCCCTTACCTGCCTCCCGGCCGCTATGAGGAAGGAAGGAGGTGGGCGGGATGTTACGTCCCACTCATCTCCGCCCCTCCGCTGCTATTGGGCGGCGGTTCAGTGACGCTTCAGTGACGTCGCTGTGACGCCGCACGGACCGCCCCCTTAGAAAGGAGGCGGTTCGCCCGTCACAGCGACGTCGCCGGACAGGTAAGTATGTGTGACGGCTGTTGTGCGGCACGGGCAGCGATTTGCCCGTGTCGCACAACAGATGGGGGCGGGTACCCACACTAGCGATATCGGGACCGATATCGCAGTGTGTAAAGTAGCCTTTAGGCTATGTTCACACTAGAAAAATGATTTTTCTTAAGAAATTTCTTAAGAGTGAAGGATTAGTGCACCTGCGTTAAAAAACGCACCTGCGTTTTTGCCGCGTTTTCGGTGCGTTTTTATCGCTGGTTGCTCCCTGCGTTATTGTGCCAATTATCTATGGCAAATAACGCAGTTAGCTGCAGAAAAGAAGTGACATGCTCATTCTTTTTCTTAAGAAAATCTACTGAAAGAATTTTCTTAAGAAAAAAACGCAGTGTGCGCACAGCTAATTTTTTTTGCCATAGGTTTTGCTGGGTAATGTCTGTAGAAAGGTTACAAGAATTTCTCAAGAAATTTCTGCAGCAAAAACGGACCAAAAACGCAGGTAAAAAACGCAGTGTGTGAACATAGCCTTAAGGCTACTTTACATGCTGCGACATCGCTAGCGATCTCGTTAGCGATGTGAAATTCTAGATCGCAAGTGCGATCTTTTGAGATCGCACATAGGTCATTTTACGCATGTGCGATCTCGAAAGATCGCACTTGCGCTCTAGAATTTCACATCGCTAATAAGATCGCTAGCGATGTCGCAGCGTGTAAAGTACCCTTTAGAGTCTTGAGATTGAAAGACACAAGTTCAACCTAAAAGCTAATGTGTTGATCCAGGGGAAGGCAAAAACCCCATGAGGCAAATGCCAATTGCCTCACATTAGGGGAAAAATTACTTCCCGACTCAACATACGGCAATCAGACTAGTTCCCCTGATCAACGTCCTATAACAGTATCTTGTACCAATAACCTGCAATTATATAAGAATGACACACAGGCCTTTTTTTAGAGAATTAAGAATTACAAGATAATGTGGCAGAGAGTTCCATAATCTCATTGCTCACACAGTAAAAACACAGTAAAAATTTCCTTTAGGCCCCCTTCACACGTCCGTGATACACGTGCGTGTTTGGTCCGTTTCCGTATATACCGGAGACACGGCCAAACGTGCACCAATGTTAATCGATGATTGTGGTCACACGTCCGTTATTTCATTATGTCCGTGTGTGCGTGTCCGTGATCCGTATGTGTTTGCGTTTGGCACGGATGCATGTCCGTTATCTGCACGGAGCACGCACACGTGGACACAATGAAAGTCTATGGGTATGTGCACACACATTAGTAAACACGTATGCATATACCTATAGTCCGTGTCCGTTTGGTGTTTTTATTTCTAGTGATGTCGGCTATTCTTTCTATTTCTGTGTATGTCGGTCAATCTCCCTTAGTCCGTCGGTCAGTCTCTCTGTCTCTCTGTCGGTCTCTCTGTCTGTCTGTCCCTCTCTCACAGTCTGTCGGTCAGGTCCCCCCCCCTCTCTCATACTTACCGTTCCTCGATCTCCGGCGCAGCGCTGCACGGCGTTCACACTGCTGCGGCGGCTTTTACTATTTTGAAAAAGCCGGCCGCCCATTAAACAATCTCGTATTCCCTGCTTTCCCCGCCCACCGGCGCCTATGATTGGTTACAGTGAGACACGCCCCCACGCTGAGTGACAGGTGTCACACTGCACCCAATCACAGCAGCCGGTGGGCGTGTCTATACTGTGCAGTAAAATAAATAAATAAATAATTAAAAAAAAACGGCGTGCGGTTCCCCCCAATTTTAATGCCAGCCAGATAAAGCCATACGGCTGAAGGCTGGTATTCTCAGGATGGGGAGCTCCACGTTATGGGGAGCCCCCCACCCTAACAATATCAGTCAGCAGCCGCCCAGAATTGCCGCATACATTATATGCGACAGTTCTGGGGCTGTACCCGGCTCTTCCCGATTTGCCCTGGTGCCGTTGGCAAATCGGGGTAATAAGGAGTTATTGGCAGCCCATAGCTGCCAATAAGTCCTAGATTAATCATGTCAGGCGTCTCCCCGAGATACCTTCCATGATTAATCTGTAAGTTACAGTAAAAAAACACACACACCCGAAAAAATCCTTTATTTGAAATAAAAAACACACACAAATTCCCTCATTACCAATTTATTAACCCCGACAAACCCTCCATGTCCGGCGTACTCCACGGACCTCCAGCGTCGCGTCCAACTCTGCTGCATGGAGGTGACAGGAGCAGCGGTGGCCGCGAGTTACCTGACTGACAGCAGCTGATCGCGCTACTCACCTCATTTGCTGTGTGGAGGTGACCGGAGCGGCGGTGTCTTCTGCTGCTCCTGTCACCTCCATGCAGCAGAGTTGGACGCGACGCTGGAGGTCCGTGGAGTACGCCGGACATGGAGGGTTTGTCGGGGTTAATAAATTGGTAATGAGGGAATTTGTGTGTGTTTTTTATTTCAAATAAAGGATTTTTTTCGGGTGTGTGTGTTTTTTTACTGTCACTTACAGATTAATCATGGAGGGTGTCTCATAGACGCCTGACATGATTAATCTAGGATTTAGTGGCAGCTATGGGCTGCCAATAACTCCTTATTACCCCGATTTGCCAACGGCACCAGGGCAAATCGGGAAGAGCCGGGTACAGCCCCAGAACTGTCGCATATAATGTATGCGGCAATTCTGGGCGGCTGCTGACTGATATTGTTAGGGTGGGGGGCTCCCCATAACGTGGAGCTCCCCATCCTGAGAATACCAGCCTTCAGCCGTATGGCTTTATCTGGCTGGCATTAAAATTGGGGGGAACCGCACGCCGTTTTTTTTTAATTATTTATTTATTTATTTTACTGCACAGTATAGACACGCCCACCGGCTGCTGTGATTGGGTGCAGTGTGACACCTGTCACTCAGCGTGGGGGCGTGTCTCACTGTAACCAATCATAGGCGCCGGTGGGCGGGGAAAGCAGGGAATAGGAGATTGTTTAATGAGCGGCCGGCTTTTTCAAAATAGTAAAAGCCGCCGCAGCCGTGTGAATGCCGTGCAGCGCTGGAGATCGGGGATCGGTGAGTATGAGAGAGGGGGGGACACTTCAGTCACTCGGGGGATTAGCGGTCACCGGTGAATCCTTCACAGGTGACCGCTAATCAGTACTCGACACAGACAGAGCCGCGGTATGAGGATGAAGTCGGGTGAAGTTCACCCGAGTTCATTCTCATCGCGCAACTCTGTCTGCTGTCAGCCGACATTTATAAACGACATTGTGCATCACACACACGGACATTACACACGGACATTACATGTACACATACACGTTAATTCCACACGCACACACGGACGTTCTGCACACAAACACGGCTAGCATACGCAATTCACACAGGTGCCACACGGACCATAAAAACGGACACAAAAACGGGACACGGACCCGAAAAACGGCCCGTAACACACGTGCGTGTTTTTCACGGACGTGTGAAGGGGGCCTTAGACATAGGGATTTAGGAGCTTGATGCTAGAGTGGTTGAATTACTAAAACTTTTTTTCTAAATATTGGGGTCTGTCTAAGGCCATAAGCTCAAAAAAGATTCTTCGGACAGACTTGACGCAAGCCACTCCATTCTGAAGATACCCTGGCCTTCACCATTACACCCCTGTACAGGGTTAAAAACTTACTAGAGGCCCAATGTTGCATCCACGATCCTGTACACCGCTGGAAGGGCGCCAGTACAGGAGGAGAGTATAGGCTTTATTATTTTACCTGGGGGAAACGTGGAATCAGAAGGGGTTATTCTAGTAGTGGACAATCGCTTTAACTCAACTCTAATGCTTCTCTCTTGCTAGTACCTGTCTAAAGGGTGCTTTACACACTGCGACATCGCTAGCGATTGCTAGCGATGTCAAGCGCGATAGCACCCGCCTCCGTCGCTCTTGCGACATTTGGTGCTCGCTGCCGTAGCGAACATTATCGCTACGGCAGCTTCACACGCACATACCTTGTCAGCAACGTCACTGTGACCGCCGAACAATCCCTCCCTCATGAGGGAGGTGCATTCGGCGTCATAGCGACGTCACTAAGCGGCCGGCCAATAGAAGCGGAGTGGCGGAGATGAGCGGGACGTAACATCCCGCCCACCTTCTTCCTTCCGCATTGCCGGTGGACGCAGGTAAGGAGATGTTCGTCGCTCCCGCGGTGTCACACATAGCGATGTGTGCTGCCACAGGAACGACGAACAACATTGTACCGGTGGCAGCAGCGATATTAAGGACATGAACGATGTGTCAACGATCACTGTTTTGGAACGATTTTGCGATCGTTGATCGTCGCTCATTATTGTTACATGCTGCAATGTCGCTACCGGCGCTGGATGTGCGTCACTAACGACGTGACCCCGACGATATATCGGTAGCGATGTCACAGCGTGTAAAGTACCCCTAAGTCTGTCAGGTAAAAAAGGCTTTCTTGGACAGAGTTATCAAATGCTTTTCTATCTGGCAGGTCAAATAGAAATCCTGGCCTTCACTATTTAACACCATTACTGGTATAGGAATTTATAGCAGGGCCTGGGTTGTATATACATAGAGGCTGCTGGCTGGTGGAGCAAGTTTGAAGTCAAAACAACCCTAAGGCCCGTTTCACACGTCAGTGAAAAACAGTGACGTTTTTCACTGGCGTGTAAAACACGCACATGTCCCTGCGTGTGCCGTGAATCACGGCACACGTGGGTTGTCTAAGTACAATCCGGGCTCCGTTCTCCGTGGCCCGTGATTGCACTTAGAAAACAACTCACCTGTGCGCGCTCCCGCTGTCCATGGTGCTGATCGCTCCCGCAGTGCAGCATCCGGCCGGCGCTGACCCCCGCAGCAGCTGCTTCCGGGTCGGCTGTGTCGCACATAATGAATATGCGCCACAGTAATGAGCCGGCTCAGAAGCAGCAGGGAGAACGGGCTGCAGAGGACATCGCTGGACGCCGGGTGAGTTAAAATGATTTTTATTTTAAAAGCACGTTTTTTTCTGGCACGTGTTTCATGGACCACACCACTGCGTGGTCCGTGGAACATCAGTGATGCCAGAAAAAAATGGA
Source organism: Anomaloglossus baeobatrachus (assembly GCF_048569485.1). Taxonomy (NCBI): domain Eukaryota; kingdom Metazoa; phylum Chordata; class Amphibia; order Anura; family Aromobatidae; genus Anomaloglossus; species Anomaloglossus baeobatrachus. Next base: position 193,798,753 of record NC_134360.1, on the reverse strand, counting down.
CATGTCTCCGTGCGGCAATCACGCACACGCGGGTACGCCGCACGGAGACACGTGCAGTGACAAATCACTGACGTGTGAGCAGACCCATTCATTATAATCTGGTACGTTTTAAAAAAAGCACAAACATCCCAGAATCACTGACGTGTAAAAGGGGCCTTACTGAAATAAACCCCAACTATTGATACTAACACAAATTTGTGCAAATGAGCAAACAACCCTAATTATAATTAGTTTCTTCTTTCATGGTCTTGGGCACAACACTGACCTGAAGTCAGCATCTTCATATATGGTTTATGAGGCTGTGGATTTTATGTCAGGAGGCCAGCGTCCAATCTGCTTACTATGAAAAACAAATCATGAACGTATGCAACTGACTACAGATCTACAGATTATATACTATATACACCTGTTGTTCTGTAATAAGATAAGGGCCGGACTCGGTAAGCAGTTTGCACCAGAAATGTCTTGAAAACTGTTTTGAATCCTAAAAAATTCCTGCTCAGCTTACATTTGACTACTTTTCATCTTTTTACACCCGCTCTTTCACCTTATTAAAAAGTGAGCAGAGCTTAGTATAATTTAGGCCACAAAAGTGGTGTAAAATTGCACTAAAAGAAGAGCTCACTTTTAAATGAATTTGGTGCATCTTGCTCCGGTGGCGCTTCATGAAGGTTGGTACAGAAAAGCACCAGCCTTGATAAACTGCCCATCAAAAGTTTACATGATATTAGTAGATAAAGAGCAGTTATACGGCTACCAGGTTCTCATAATGCTCACGGTCCCGCATCGTCTTCCAGTGGCTCTTTCTTCTTTCTTCATTCTGGTGACAATGGGGTGTTCTTATCCAGGTTACTATTCAAAAAGGCAGTAAAAGGCACAGTGCTCCACGTTTCCTACTTCAAAGGATCCACGATTTCTATTCCAAGGGCTCCACGGTTTCTATTCAACTTACTGTAGTACATCACTCCTCAGCCCCATCCTGCAGTACATCACTCCTCTCAGCCCATCCTGCAGTACATTACTCCTCTCAGCCCATCCTGCAGTACATCACTCCTCTCAGTTCATCCTGCAGTACATCACTCATCTCAGTTCATCCTGCAGTACATCACTCCTCTCAGCTCATCCTGGAGTACATCACTCCTCTCAGTTCATCCTGCAGTACATCACTCATCTCAGTTCATCCTGCAGTACATCACTCCTCTCAGCTCATCCTGGAGTACATCACTCCTCTCAGTCCATCCTGCAGTACATCACTCCTCTCAGTTCATCCTGCAGTACATCACTCCTCTCAGTTCATCCTGCAGTACATCACTCCTCTTAGCTCATCCTGCAGTACATCACTCCTCTCAGCTCATCCTGCAGTACATCAGTCCTCTCAGCTCATCCTGCAGTACATCACTCCTCTCTATATATACAGTCAGTAAATGACTCGCCTGCTTAATCCTCCCTCTCTTACAGGACATCGCTCCTATCAATTACATGTGCAATGAAACTGCTTCCTCTGCTAATTGCGCCTGGCAGCACTCACCTCCGCTACTACGCCTGGCAGCGTGTCCTTCTGATACAGAACCTGGCAGCGTTAGCCAACGGTCTCCTCATCTTTCTGCTGCGGCACCTGGGAACATGTCCTTTGCGCCTCTGCTGTGGCATCTGGCAGCGGTCCCCTCGCTTCTCTATTGCGGTGCCTGGCAGCGTGCCCGTTGCCTCTCTGCTGTGGCGCCTAACAGCACTTCTCAGCAATCACTTTTTTGGCCCCCTTCTACCCCAACGCCTGGCACAGGGTGCCCTCTACCCCAGCGACTGCCATTGAGCCCCCTCTGTTGTGGCGCCTGCCAGCAGTCTCCTCTGCTGCTCCTCAGACCTGAGGTCTGTTCCTGTCACAGGCTGGGCTCTAACTGACGTCACCATAGAAACAGTTTTTCTCCCTCAGCACTAGCTCCTTCCCTATAGGCTAATCCCAACTGTCAACTGTCTGTTGCCGGGCAGATTTAACCTTTCACCTGCAGACCTATAATACCTTATTAAGCCTCCTACATTATATACTACACAACATTACACCTTATACCAGTACACATTATTATTATTTATTATTATAGCGCCATTTATTCCATGGCGCTTTACAAGTGAGAGAGGGTATACGTACAACAATCATTAACAGTACAAGACAGACTGGTATAGGAGGAGAGAGGACCCTGCCCGCGAGGGCTCACAGTCTACAGGGAATGGGTGATGGTACAATAGGTGAGGACAGAGCCGGTTGCGCAGTGGTCTACTGGACTGAGGGTTATTGTAGGTTGTAGGCTTGTTGGAAGAGGTGGGTATTGAGGTTCCTCTTGAAGCTTTCCACTGTAGTGGAGAGTCTGATGTGCTGAGGTAGAGCGTTCCAGAGTATGGGGGATGCACGGGAGAAATCTTGTACGCGATTGTGGGAAGAGGAGATAAGAGAGGAGCAGAGAAGGAGATCTTGTGAGGATCTGAGGTTGCGTGCAGGTAGGTACCGGGAGACTAGGTCACAGATGTAGGGAGGAGACAGGTTGTGCATGGCTTTGTATGTCATGGTTAATGTTTTGAACTGGAGTCGTTGGGCGATGGGAAGCCAGTGAAGGGATTGGCAGAGTGGCGAGGCTGGGGAGTAGCGAGGGGAGAGGTGGATTAAGCGGGCCGCAGAGTTTAGGATAGATTGGAGGGGTGCAAGAGTGTTGGAAGGGAGACCAGAGAGCAGGAGGTTGCTGTAGTCGAGGCGGGAGATGATGAGGGCATGCACTAATGTTTTTGCAGATTCTTGGTTAAGGAAAGCACGGATCCAGGAGATATTTTTGAGTTGTAATCGGCATGAGTTGAAGAGGGCTTGGATGTGTGGCTTGAAGGATAGAGCAGAGTCAAGGGTTACTCCAAGGCAACGAGCTTGTGAGACTGGGGTGAGTGAGCAACCATCAAGTTTGATGGAAAGGCTTGTTGGAGGAGATGAGTGAGGAGGGGGAAAGACAATGAACTCTGTTTTGTCCTTGTTAAGTTTTAGGAATCGTGCAGAGAAGAAGGATGAAATAGCAGACAGACATTGTGGAATTTTGGTTAGTAGAGAGGTAATGTCAGGTCCAGAGAGGTAGATCTGAGTGTCATCGGCATAGAGATGATACTGGAAGCCGTGGGACTCTATGAGCTGTCCCAGGCCGAAGGTGTAGATGGAGAACAGCAGGGGTCCAAGAACTGAGCCTTGGGGGACACCGACAGATAGGGGGCGAGATGAGGAAGTGGTGTGAGAATGGGAGACGCTGAAAGTTCGGTCGGTTAGGTATGAGGAGATCAAAGATAGGGCCAAGTCTGTGATGCCCAGAGATGAGAGAATCTGTAGTAGGAGGGAATGGTCTACTGTGTCGAAGGCAGAGGACAGGTCCAGGAGGAGGAGGATAGAGTAGTATCGCTCGGCTTTGGCAGTTAGTAGATCATTGGTGACTTTGGTTAGGGCAGTTTCGGTAGAATGATGTGGTCGGAAGCCAGATTGAAGCCGGTCAAAGAGGGAGCAGGAGGAGAGGTATGAGGACAATTCAAGATGGACATGCTGTTCCAGTAGTTTTGAGGCATAGGGGAGAAGGGATATGGGGCGATAGTTTGACACACAGGATGGGTCAAGGGAGGGCTTTTTGAGGATGGGTGTAATAGAGGCATACACATACATTATATCATCAATAATGCTACACCTCTACAAAGTAACATTCTCAACTCTGCAACATCTTATGCATCACACTACATCTTATTCCTTCATTCCTATACTTTACACTACTTTTCTACATAACCTTTCTTTATATCTTATCTGTCACACACCTGGGGCGGCTGCACCAACCGTCACTCACCACTCTGATTCCCATGCGCTCTGCTCACAGCCGCTGTGCCCGCTCTCCTCCAGCGGCGCCGCCTGCGCCTCCTGCCCGCTGGTCGCAGCGTCGCGCCATGCTCCCTGCTCGGTATCCTGCACACCTGCATTTGGCCTCTTCTCCTGTGTCTCCAGCTTTGGCGTCCGGGTCCTGGGGTTCGCGCATTCGCACTAGGGCGCGGGTGCACGTTCTCACCTTTTCTTAAAGGGCTAGCACCATTTATCCGGATATTGCTGCTGACAGGTACTGGGTACTTAAGACTTCCTTTTCCTTTGGGTGGTGCTTGTTCAACGTGTCCCTGTAGCCTTGTCTCTGTGCTAGTTGTTCAGGTCCCTCTGTGCCTCTATTAACTCTGTCTCTACCAGCAGATCCTGAGTACCTGTCTGAGTACGTCCGTCCTTCCGTCTCCTCCAGTAACAGCCAGCTGCGGACTCCTGATTCCATCAGCCTGCACCTGTCTTCAGTCTTGGTCTTCGTCCTGATCCTGCCAGTCTGCATCTGTCTCGGGCTAGTTACGGCTTCTACCGTGGACCCGAATAGTGTACCCTGCTAATCCCGGCTGCTGTGCATTTAGGCCCTCTGAGGTTGCTCCCAACAGTCCCTGTATAGGGGTTAGCTCGTGGTGCACTGTCCTGTGGGTCCTCTCCTGGATTGTCGTTACATTATCACACATATATATTTAAGAAAACATTTGGTGTCTTCAAGGGTAGCAACTCAACCACCATCTTACACCATGACGTGTAAGTGATTTTCAGATAAGCTGCGAGACATGGTATTTAAGGCACCTACCCCCTTAAGGGAGGTGCCTGGGCAATGAGTTATACACATTGCTAGTTCTCAGGTCCCATGTGCTGCTGCTGTTATTGTGCTTTTATGCTGCTGCTGATTCGTGTCTATGTTTCAGTGCACTACAAGTCCGCTACTGCCGCCACTGCTGCAAGAATCCACTTCAGTTGCTCATACGTTATCTACTGCCACTGCTGAAGGTATCCACTCCATCCAACCATCCACCAGCCATGTCCTCAACACCTGCTGCTTCTGTTGCTCTTAACATCAGAGACTATTCGTATCCATGGCGCCAGCTTCTGAGGTACCGCAGATTAACTGGGGCTGTTTTGGAGTGGCCATCACAAAACCCTGATCTCAATCCTATTGGAAATTTATTGGCAAAGCTGAAAAGGCCGGCGCGAGCAAGGCGACCTACAACCATGGCTCAGTTACACTAGTTCTGCCGAGAGGAATGGGCCCAAATTCCTACCAACTATTGTGAGAAGCTTGTGGAAGGATATCCAAATTGTTTTACCCAAGTCATACAGTTTAAAGGGAACCTGTCAGGTGCAATGTGCACCTAGATACACGAGCAGTTCTGGGTGTGTCACGGGCGGGGAGGTCCGGCGCTGGTGCGGCTGCTGCTGCTCGGTGGCTCGAGCGGCGGGCCGGATCCGGGGTCTCGAGCGGCGCTCCTCGCCCGTGAGTGAAAGGGGTGGATGGTTTGGGCGATTTAGTCCGTGACGCCACCCACGGGTCGTGGTGAAGATGGGCACCACCGCTGCTGGTGACGGGGATCCCGGGAGCGATGGTAGGGAGCAGCTGGGATGTTGTTTTCCCCCTCCGTGGGTAGGGGTCGGTGGTCCCGGGGCCCAATGATGAGACGGGGAGGCTGGGTTGGTGAGGTGCAGAGTTGCAGGACAGCGCGGCGCGGTGCCGGATGGCACAGGTGTACTCAGTAAGAAACGTACAAAGTCCTCAGTAAACCAAACGACTGGATGGACGGGTCCCGCAGCCGGCTGCTGTGTCTCTCCCCGGACAGGTGATGGCGGCTGTCTTTCCCTGCACCTTGATGTTCTCGTTTGACTACTATGGATCCCCAACGGTAGTCCGCTCCCCGGTGTATGGGTAACTGAGGAGCCCGTTTGCCCGCAGGCGCTGGCCCTTGGGTCTCTAGCCTTAGGCGGTAGCTGTATACCCTCACGGTGTGGGCGGTTGCCTTCAATCGGGACTTTTTCTGTTAGGAAACCCCTGGGGTTCCGGTCACATTCAGATTTGACTATTGTTGGCGGCTCCAAGCCTGGTCGGGGTCCGATGGCCCTGCCTGTGTGTGCTGGCTTCACTTCGCTCCCCGGTCGGTACCGGCGGGCCAACGCCCGACCCTGGTCCTACGGTTCCGCGTTGCTTCACCACTCCTGCAGACGGCCACCACCGTCTGCCAACCTTGCTGTCAGTGCCTGGGCCACAAACCCAGACACCCAAGTGCTTGTTCCTCTCACTTCAAACTCCAACACTCAACTGTCACTTTTCCCGTCTCCAGGCCTGTGAACTCCTCGGTGGGTGGGGTCAACCGCTTGGCTCCGCCCCACCTGGTGTGGACATCAGACACTGGAGGGAGGCAACAAGGGTTTTGTGTTTGGCTGGTGTCCCTGTCAAATGGGGGTGGGGGTGTTTGTGTGTTATCTGTGACGACCTGGCTAGTCCAGGGCGCCACATTCCCCCTTGGTGAAATGCAGACCGTCCGCGGGCTGCCCGTCCATCACCGGTTTTATTTTTGTTTTCAAAAGCTGTAAAAATATAAATTAACATATAAAACATTTTAAACATATAAGCATTTTTGTGAGGACACTTAAACGTTGCACATATAAACAAAAACATTTTTAATAATGACAGACGGACGGACGGATGTCTTCCGCTCTCCCACCCAAATAACCTAGGCCTGATGCTGCCCCTAAGAAGTGGGCAGCACCCCTTGACCCCAGTCTAGGTTCAGGCTGCCCGAGCGGGAACGGGTACGGTTACTCATACCCGGCTGTCACTTCAGGGGACCCCACGTCCAGGGGGACCCCTGACACCCGGAGGATGGCCACCGGCCCTGGTGGTGGCCGGGCCCCAGCCTGCTCTGCTGCGGGCCCTTCCTCCAATCTGCCTCTCCGGAGGCGGCAACAGCTTTCATCCCATAAAATTATTTACATGCCCACCAGTTCGTCGGTGGCCTGCCAGTTCTCGGTCATGTCCATGAGTAGTCTCTCATGCAGGTTGTAAACACATAAAGTCCCTCCGGGGACAACTTGCCGGCAACGGCCGGAATAATCAGGTGGTCAATCAGGTGAAGATCACGGTTCATTAAGGTCATTCAATCACATATTTACATACTTAACATATGACACCCCAAAATGGTAGTTTCCCTGTACCTAAGCGGGGGTTGGCCTAGGTTGGGGCGTGTGGACCTTCTGGGCCCAATGCTATCAGTGGAGGGCAAGGGGACAGAAGAGACAGTCAGCTCCTCTTCCCGTCTACTGTGTGGGGCCGGCGGAGACTCAGAGGGACTGGGTACAGGTGCAACCCTGGGCACTGGTTCACCGGCGGTTAATTCCGTCTCCTTTACCTCCACGGGTTGTGGGAACATTATTACTGGAATAAGCACCGCGCCGTTCTGTGTAGGCCAGTCCGCTGGGAAATCACCCATCACTGTGTGGATCACCTCTTTTTCTTTCTCCCCGGTTGGTCTGGGGGTTGGAACTTCAGCTGCCACCTTCAACGGCGATGGGCACCTCTTCAGGTGGTCCCTGGACACCGTGGCCGAAGTCTTCCCCTGGTCACGACTACTTACCAGATGCCTTCTCATTCTCCCATTCAGTGGGTTGTATGACATACGGGGTCTTTTCCCACTGGTCATCAAGCTTATGGGTTCTTCTTTTTCGTTTCAGCACTACATCTCCAGGTATAAAGGGGCCAGCTGGAGCCCGCTTGTTGAAGTACTGTTCCTGTTGTTCCCGGCTCCGACACAGGTTCCTTTCCACGTACTCCTGGACCTGTCGGTACTGCCCTCTCCGCCGAGTGTCCCATCCAGCAGTCGAAGGGAGGGCTTCTGGAGCTTCCAAGCCCATTTCTAGGTCCACCGGCAACCGGCCTGGCCGAGCTCTCATCAAATACGCTGGTGTACATTTGGTAGAGCTAGAAGGGATGTTATTGTACATATCGACCAGGTCAGGCAGCTTTTCTAGCCACAGGTTCCGCTCTTCTAGCGGTAACGTCTTGAGGAGACCCAGGACCAGATGGTTCATCTTTTCACACATGCCATTAGTCTGGGCATGGTAAGGCGTGGTCCGAATCTTCTTGCAGCCGTACAACTGGCAGAATTCTTGAAACACCTCCGCTTCAAAAGCCGGGCCCCGGTCGGTAAGCACCCTCTCCGGGTACCCGTGCGGTCGGCAGAAATAGGCCTGGAATGCTCTAACGGCGGTACGGCCGGTCAGGTCCTTGACTGGGACAACCAACATGAATCTTGAATAGTGGTCTACAATGGTCAGGGCGTAGGTGTACCCACTTCAGCTAGGGGTGAGCTTCACGTGGTCGAGGGCGACCAACTCCAGCGGCTGATGAGTGATGATTGGGCGTAGAGTGGCCTTCTGGCTGGCCTCGTCCCTTCTTCTCAGTGCACAGGGACCACACTCTCGCACCAGGCCTCTACAGACTCCCGCATCCCACTCCAATAGAACCGCTCTCTCTACAGCATCTCCAGCTTTTTCCACCCAAAGTGCCCGGCACCGTCATGGTAAGCCCGTAGGACTGTGGGCACACTAGCCTGTGGAACCACCAGCTGACGAACCTTCTCATGGGTCTTCGGGTTGATCAGTTCCCGATACAGTTTCCCCTGGTCCAGATGCAGCCGGGCCCGTTCTTTCCACAGCCGTTGGGCCTCAGGCGAAGCAGCAGGGTCCAGTCTAGTGGAACCTTGTTCAATCATGGCCTTGACCACTTGGATGGCAGGCGCTTGGTCTTGGGTTTCTTGCCATCCCTGGCTAGGCAGCGGGTCCAGGTTCGCCTGTTGCTGCTTGACATGCAACTGCTTGACTGGTGGCCGGTGGAATGCAGGCAGCTTGATTTCTTCGAGATCATCGCCTTCCGACCCTTCATCCGATACGTGGGGCATCCGGGATAGCGCGTCCACGTTGGTGTTCTTGCGGCCGGCTTGGTACTTGATCGTGAAGTCATAATTAGACAACCTGGCCACCCACCGCTGCTCCAACGCGCCCAGCTTGGCCGTGTCCAGATGGGTTAACGGATTATTGTCCGTATAGGCGGTGAACTTAGCGGCTGCGAGGTAATGGCGGAATCGTTCAGTGATGGCCCACACCAGGGCTAGGAACTCAAGCTTGAAGGAGCTGTAATTCTCAGGGTTCCTTTCCGTGGGCTGGAGTTTTCTGCTGGCATAGGCAATCACTTTTTCCCTTCCGTTCTGGACCTGGGACAGGACGGCTCCCAAGCCTACATTACTGGCATTGGTGTAGAGGATGAATGGGAGATTATAGTCGGGGTACGCCAGGATTTCTTCCCCGGTCAAGGCCGTCTTCAGCTGGCAGAAGGACTCTTCGTGCTTCTCTTCCCATGCCAACGGGCCTGCCACCCTTGGTCTGTCCCACGAGGAGGTCTTGCATGGGGGGCGGCCATCTTCGTATACCCCTTAATGAAGCGACGATAGTAGCCCACCAGGCCCAGGAACTGTCTCACCTCTCTCACCGTGGTTGGTCTCGGCCAGTCCTGAATGGCAGTGATCTTTTCGGGATCTGGGGCGACGCCTTCCGCGCCCACCACGTGTCCGAGGTACTGCACCCTGAGTTTCAGTAGGTGGCACTTAGAGGGCTTCAATTTCATCCCATATTTGGCTAGGGATGCGAACACTTCAGCCAGATGTTCCAGATGGGCCTCGTACGTCTGGGAGTACACGATCACATCGTCCAGGTACAGTACGACCGTTTCGAAGTTGAGATGTCCCAAGCAGCACTCCATCAGCCGTTGGAAGGTTCCAGGGGCATTGCACAGCCCGAACGGCATGCTGTTAAACTCACAGAGTCCCATGGGAGTGGCGAATGCTGTCTTCTCACGGTCCTCTGGCGCGACCGCCACCTGCCAGTACCCGCTAGTGAGGTTGAGGGTAGAGAAGAAATTAGCAGTTCTCAGTGCAGCTAGCGACTCTTCGATACGGAGGAGAGGATAGGCATCTTTGTGCGTGATCTGGTTGATCTTCCTGTAATCCACACACATTCTCATGGTGCTGTCCTTCTTTACCAGCACCAGTGGGGCTGCCCAGGGACTACAACTATCCCAAATGACCCCCGCCTCCTTCATGTTCCTCAACATGTCTTTAGCGCATTGATAGTGTGCTGGCGGAATGGGCCTATACCTCTCTTTGATGGGTGGGTGTAGGCCTGTAGGGATATGGTGTTGAATCCCCTTAATCCTGCCGAAATCTAATGGATGCTTGCTGAAAACCTGCTCATACTCTTGCACTACCCTGTATACCCCCTCTTTGTGATGCGTGGGTGTGGTTTCAGTACCTACGTGTAGTTCCTGGCACCACCCCGCTAACTGTGCAGAGGGTGTATGGTTACTGACAGGGGATGCCGAGGTAGGAGGGACAGCTTCGTGAATGGTATGAGGGTCTAAGGTGAGCAACTTGGTGAGGGTAGCATAACGGGGGAGCCTGACTTCCTCCTCTGCACAATTCAGCACTCTTACAGGCACTCTCCCCTTTTTAACGTCAACCACCCCTCTGGCCGCCATCACCGTGGGCCAGTGTTCAGAAAGCGTGGGTTCCACCATCGCCGGGTAGTCGCGCCCCTGGGGGCCTACTGCTGCCCTGCACCAGATCATCATTTCACTTCGGGGTGGCACTACCAAGGGGGCCACATCCATCACCCTCACTCCACCAATCTCTCCGCCAGTCGAGCTCACTTGCTGCCGATACAGAAGGGCCCGGATCTCACGCTGCACAGCCCTCTGCCGGCCTCCTACTGCTGTGGCGGCCAACTGCTGCAGCAGATTCAGCACCTCACTCATACAATGCTCCATCACGTTGGTCCCCAAGATTACTTTCGGGGTGTGATCACTGGGTTCATTCATTACCACAATCATCCCTTGATTCTTTAACTCCGCACGTCCCACAGTCAGGGTCACTTGCTTGTAGCCCACCTGGGAGTCCATTGGCTGCAATCAGGGTCAGGCTATCATCAGAGGGGGCAAGTTCGTCAGTACCCCAATACTGCTGGTACAGTGTTTCTGGTATAGTGGTTACCTGTGATCCTGTGTCCAAGAGGGCCATGAGTGGGACGCCGTCCACTGCCAGGGACATGATGGGGAGAGCTCTGACGTACCGGTCTCGCCAATCAGGGGGGCCGTTGGTGTCTACTCCTGAGGATTGGCCCTTGGCCCGAGGGGTTGCTCGTTTAACGGGCACCACCTAGAGTAGTGGCCAGGCTTGCTGCACCTGTAACAGATAGGAGGCCCATACCGTGAGTCATTGGTCCTTCGCTGCATCCAGGGGACGTCCTCCGGGCTGTCGGCGAGCTGGATCCCTCCTGGGGGCTTGACTCTGGTCAGAAGCTGGAGTGTGGCGAGGATCTTGGCTAGGTCTCCATCCATGCGGCGGACCTGGGCTGCTAGTTCCTCCATCATCCCGATGGGTGCTGCAGGAGCCGGTAGAGCCGGGGGTGGAGGCGCCACCGTGATAGGAGCGGTCTCAGCCGGCCACGGGGCCGCCTCAGGAGCGTCTGACGCTGGGGCCTGCAGGGCCTTGATGGCCCACTCTTTCAGTACTGCAAAGTCCAGATTGGGGTGTTCCAAGGCCCACAGCCGCAGCTGCTTATGGTCTTCCACGGACCCCAGCCCCTGCAGGAATTGCTCTACTAGCATCTTATTACTGTCCACATCATTGATAGTGTCCACCCGCTTCTGCGTACGGAGGGCCATTTGCAGGCGCAGGGCATAGTCTCTTACATTGTTCGCAGGCCGTTGTCGGCACTGATAAAACTGCATCAGCAGCTCCGCTTCGGTGTGGGTCTCAAAAGCGATTTGTAGTTTTTCGAAAATGGTAGTCACCGAGGCCCGGTCCGCGTCGGTCCAGGTCTCCGCCTCCTGCTCAGCCGCGCCGGTTAGCTGCCCTAGCACTACCGCTGCCCGTTGTCTATCGGCCAAGGGATATAAATCGAGGACCGGGCTAATCTTTTTCCGGAACACCTGCAGAGCATCAGGCTTCCCATCGTACTGCGGTAGCCAGCTAGCGCAGGGCACATAGGGCAAGGAGAACGGCATCACCTGGGCGACCGCTGGACCCGCGGCCCCCCGCTCCTGCGACCGGAGCAGTGGCTATCCCGTTTCCAACTACAGGTGCGGTGGGAGCTGCACCCACCACTCCTCCGACAACTCCGTCGGGCGCAGACATCTTTTTCCCATCCCCCCTTGGTTCTCTTCAGCACTTCCGTTTGTTAGGGGCGGGGCTTCGCTTTCGCACCTTCCCTGCTCGGAGAAAACGCTTGAGCGGGAGATTTTCGCGCCAAGATGGCGGCGCTTCAAAATTTTCGGCCGGACACCGCTGGCGGAGATCACAAGGCGCACTTCTACTGGTAAGTAGATGGGTTCAATCCTGTTCGTGACGCCAAGTTGTCGTGGGCGTGGAGGACGCCGCCACTGCTGCGCTCTCGCTAACGCTCGGGTCCGGCGCTGGTGCGGCTGCTGCTGCTCGGTGGCTCGAGCGGTGGGCCGGATCCGGGGACTCGAGCGGCGCTCCTCGCCCGTGAGTGAAAGGGGTGGTTGGTTTGGGGGATTTAGTCCGTGACGCCACCCACGGGTCGTGGTGAAGATGGGCACCACCGCTGCTGGTGACGGGGATCCCGGGAGCGATGGTAGGGAGCAGCTGGGATGTTGTTTTCCCCCTCTGTGGGTAGGGGTTGGTGGTCCCGGGGCCCGATGATGAGACGGGGAGGCTGGGTTGGTGAGGTGCAGGGTTGCAGGGACAGCGCGGCGCGGTGCCGGATGGCACAGGTGTACTCACTCAGTAAGAAACGTACAAAGTCCTCGGTAAACCAAACGGCTGGATGGACGGGTCCCACAGCCGGCTGCTGTGTTTCTCCCCAGACAGGTGATAGCGGCTGTCTTTCCCTGCACCTTGATGTTCTCGTTTGACTACTATGGATCCCCAACGGTAGTCGCTCCCCGGTGTATGGTTACCGGAGGAGCCCGTTTGCTCGCAGGTGCTGGCCCTTGGGTCTCTAGCCTTAGGCGGTAGCTGTATACCCTCACGGTGTGGGCGGTTGCCTTCAATCGGGACTTTTTCTGTTAGGAAACCCCTGGGGTTCCGGTCACATTCGGATTTGGCTATTGTCGGCGGCTCCAAGCCTGGTCGGAGTCCGATGGCCCTGCCTGTGTGTGCTGGCTTCACTTCGCTCCCCGGTCAGTACCGGCGGGCCAACGCCCGACCCCGGTCCTACGGTTCCGCGTTGCTTCACCACTCCTGCAGACGGCCACCACCGTCTGCCAACCTTGCTGTCAGTGCCTGGGCCACAAACCCAGACACCCAAGTGCTTGCTCCTCTCACTTCAAACTCCAACACTCAACTGTCACTTTTCCCGCCTCCAGGCCTGTGAACTCCTCGGTGGGTGGGGCTAACCGCTTGGCTCCGCCCCACCTGGTGTGGATATCAGACACTGGAGGGAGGCAACAAGGGTTTTGTGTTTGGCTGGTGTCTCTGTCTAATGGGGGTGGGGGTGTTTGTGTGTTATCTGTGACGACCTGGCTAGTCCAGGGCGCCACAGGTGCATATTGCTAATCCCTGCCTAACTGTCCCTGTATCTAGTAGCATAGATAAAGAGATCTTTAGAAAAAAGTATTTCTAAAGACCCTTTATGATTTGCTAATTAAGCCAGCGCCTAGTTGCAATGGCGCTAGTTCCTTTGGCTAGTCGGCCCCCTTAGCATGTTAGTGTGAAGCCCCACAGGTGTTGTGTCGGTGCATTACCTTCAGGGACTCCACGTAGCTGGATCTGGTCACAGGTAGGAGATCTTCTTCTTGTTGTGACGCCACTCTCAGTATTGCGGTCAGTGGGGACCGCCACTGCAGGTTAGGGGACGCCTGGGGCTGATGGTGGGTGCAGTCGGATGTAGTAGCCTCCTGAGAGTGAGGCAAGCCCCAGGGCCCTGTGTAGGTTTGTAGTACCACAAGTCGCAGAATGACTCACACAGGCAGAACTGTCTTTCAAGGGCTTTACTCACATTTGATGGCAGGGTGAGTAGCCCGGGCGTAGCTGGGATGAACCAGATGGGAACCAGGTATCCTTCAGGCTGACTTTATGAGGGTGACTACTGACTCGCCTTCCTTAGCCCTTGGTGGTTTGGGGTGACCCCGACTTTGAGTCCCTATGGGGGTCACCCAGGGAAGATGCTGCAGCCTCTCTCCCCCTTTTGTTTGCCGTTTGCTTGTTCCCCGGACCAGGCCACTCCAGCTGCTTGCCTCCTGTGACCTATGGGCCCTCACTGCGGTTACGTGGCTGCGGCTTTTGTGGTGTTGTGGTGTGGGCTTTGAGAGCCCCACACCGGCAGGTTTAGCAGAAGAAAGCTGGATCTATCTTCGCTTCGGGATCTGCCGCCCGGTTGGGCCTGGTGCTCTCTAGCAGTCTCCTTACTTCCCACTCCGTGCTTTCTCTCTAGCTGAAGCTGGCTTTCAGGTAGCACTCCTAGTTGACCGTTCTCCCCCGTCAGTAGCCACTGCGCGGGCGCTGTTAGACAGCATCAACCCCACAGGTCTGCTCCTCACTGAGCCCTCTGGAGTTCTCCTCTAACTGACTCACATCTGGGACCTTCACTGCTGCTGCTGTCTGAGCTTCACTTTCCTGCTGCTCACTCCTCCACACTCTGCTGCAGACTCTAGACTGTTTACTCCTCCTTCTCTTTTCCCTTTTGTGCCTGCCTACGCCACCTAGCAACCAGACTCTCCACCACACCCCTTGAGAGGAGATGGAGGCTTTTGGCCCCCTCCACTATTCCAGTGAAGGTCAAGGCTTTGCCCCCTCCTGGGACCCCCAGGGGTCCTCTCAAAGGTACATGTGTGAGACCTGATCACTATGCGCCTGTGTTCCACACCCCTGTCAGCCTTCTGGATTACCTGTATTGTACTGTCCCCAGCATGGGTGCAGTACTCAGTGGTGCCTGACCAGGTCAGGGGCGCCACATTCCCCCTTAGTTATCACCAGCACGTCCTCGGGCTGCAAGACAACATTTTAAAATGCATAAAACATTAAAACATGGTAAAACATTTTTAAAAGCACCAGGTACCATACATCACCACCCTCCACCCACAAGTCCGTTAACCCACCCAAAACCCTTTCACGTTGGCCGCGACTTCAGCCACTTCTGGCAGGATGTAGAGGCGGCTTACATGGGCTGGTGGTCTTCAGGGTATACCTGGCCTGGTGGATCCGCGCCTTCAGCCTCTTCTGGCAGGATGCAGAGGCGGCCTCCACAGTTGGTGCTGACCAGGTACCCTCTTTGTGGTGGTGAGCCAAGGCCCCATAAACAGGCGTGCTCTCTGGTTGCAGGTGAGCCAAGGCCCTATATACGGACGGGCTCCTCCTGGTTGCAGACGAGCCAAGCCCCTAAACAGGCTGACTCTGGTGGCGGTGGTGCCCTCTGGTGTAACTATTTACACTGCGAGAGTTTGTGGCTATAGCCAGTTCATAGCCTTAAGGTTTATGGTTTTCTCACAATAGTTTTTGTGGGCACATGCTTGAACTTGAACGTTGCAAAACAAAACTTTTTCAAACTGGTCAAAACAGTAACTTCTCTTCTTACTTTGCTTTTCTCTACTCCTCTTTACCAGGGCTTGGGCCTGTTGGGCTGCGGCACCTGCTGCTTTCCTGCTCTTTGTCGTCATCTGAGGTAGTTTCATCTGTAGGTTCCTTGTCTTTTCTTTCTTGATCTTCATCTGTGTCTTTATCTCTGTCTTTTCTTTCTTGTAGCATGGGGTGGCTGTAAGGTTTGCTGGAGCATAGTGCTACGTCAAGCGCGTACAGTCCTCTTTCGCCTTCATGCATAGTGAATTGTACTGAATCCCCCATCTTTAGATTTCTGCCAGGGTGTCCTCTGGGCAGATTAGCTCTGACGTCTCTCCTATTGACGAAGATACCTTCCTTTATGCCAGGTGCTACGATGAATCCATATCCACTTCTCAGATTGAAATCCTCCACTACTCCTCTGAAAAGGGGTCCTCTGACCTGGGCTCTGGACCTTCTCAGTAACCTTTTCTCCTGTAGGTCTCTGGCTGCAACTTCCCTCTGCTCTGGAGATTGTGGTGCAGGGGACAGCGTTGTTCTATTGCGACGCCTTGTCTTGCGGCCTGAACTCTGCGTGGTACAGCTTGCAAACTCCCAGGTGAGACTTTTAGGCAGATCTTCGTCAGCGGACGGTGTCAGGTCTTCCTCATCCCAACGGGAATAGGGCAACATCTCCGGCTCTGAGTATAGATCCACTGCTGGTGGCTCCGGAGTCAGCTCCTCAGCTTCCTGGCCTCCTCTCCCCCTTAGTTCTTCCTGGCACTCCTTTGGTGGCAGTGCTGGGGATGGGCTTTCTTCAGCTGGTCTGGGCGGTGGACTCTCTGGCGCGGCTGCAGGGGTTGCCTGAATCTCCTTGGGGGTATGCGGAGGGAGCAGATACCGATCCACCATCTCTTGTGGGAACTGGGCCTCTAGGTCAGCCTTCAGCTTCCAGTATTCGGGGTCCTCTCCTATCAGGGTCTTCCTAGCAGGGACCTCTTTGGACTGGGGAGCGGTGTCTGCTCTGGCCTTGCAGGCCGGGGTAAATGATGAGGTAATCTCTTCTTGGCGGGCCGCGCCTGGCATGGCGGCGGCCTGGTCTTGGCGGGCCGGGCCTGGCATGGCGGCGGCCTGGTCTTGGCGGGCCGCGCCCTGTATGGCGGCGGCCTGGTCTTGGCGGGCCGCGCCTGGCATGGCGGCGGCCTGGTCTTGGCGGGCCGGGCCTGGCATGGCGGCGGCCTGGTCTTGGCGGGCCGCGCCCTGTATGGCGGCGGCCTGGATCAGTGTCGCTGTTGCAGGGGGCTCTGTGCAGGCTGGGCTGGACGTCGCTGCAGCAGTCTGGGCTTGGCGGGCCGCGCCTGGCGTGGCTGCGGCCTGGTTCAGCACCTCACTTGCGGCGCGGACGAGCGTTGCTGCGGCGGTGGGGTCTCGGCGGGCCGGGCCTAGCAGGGCGGCGGCCTGGGTCAGCGTTACGCCTGCGACGCGGATGAGGGTCGCGGTGGCAGCCGGTTCTTTGCGGGCCGGACTGGGCGTTGCTGCAGGGACCGGGTCTTGGTGGGCCGAGCAGGGCATCGCTGCGGCCGCTGGGGCTTGGAAGGCCGCACCTGGCGTGGCTGCGGCCTGCTTCAGCGTCGCCGCACCGGACGCCTCTTCGGGGACCGCGGGCGTGGCAGCAGGGGTCGGGGCACTTGCGCTGGCCGGGGCATCACTCGACTCACCCACCGGTGGCAGCATCGGGGTCTGCGTCATCGCCGTCCTGTCTGGCACTCGGCGCGCGGCTCTCCTTTCATAGGCCCGAACCGCGGCAGCCATCTCCAGCAGTTCCATTCGTTCTTCTCTAATCTGCTCCACGACCCGGTTCTCCAGTCGGTCGCAGAACTGGGCCAGCTCCCGATACCACCAGGCAGCGGAGCCCGGTTCTGGATTTCTGCGGTCAGACGCCATTTCTTCTGCGCCCTCTTCTGCACGACTCTCCAGCTGTGGACTCGCCGTTGCCTCTGATAGCAAGCTGTTCAGTTTCTGCTCTGCCTCTTTCAGCAGCTCCTCTCCCAGCAGCAGGCTTGTGGCTCCCTTTCTGTCCCGACGTCTCAGGACGCTTCCACTCTCATAGCTGGCAAGGTCAGAACTCTGCAGGGGATCTCTGGGTAGCCACACCTCTTCGTGGGCGGTAACTTCTCCCAGCGCGGGCTGCTGTTGTTTTTCAGCGCGCTTTTCATGGTGGCAATATGGCGGCGCTTCCAATTTTTCAAGCGGACCGCCCAGGCACATGGTCACCTGTCTGGACAGGTCTAGTCCTTATCCTGTTCGTGACGCCAGATGTGAAGCCCCACAGGTGTTGTGTCGGTGCATTACCTTCAGGGACTCCACGTAGCTGGATCTGGTCACAGGTAGGAGATCTTCTTCTTGTCGTGACGCCACTCTCAGTATTGCGGTCAGTGGGGACCGCCACTGCAGGTTAGGGGACGCCTGGGGCTGATGGTGGGTGCAGTCGGATGTAGTAGCCTCCTGAGAGTGAGGCAAGCCCCAGGGCCCTGTGTAGGTTTGTAGTACCACAAGTCGCAGAATGACTCACACAGGCAGAACTGTCTTTCAAGTGCTTTACTCACATTTGATGGCAGGGTGAGTAGCCCGGGCGTAGCTGGGATGAACCAGATGGGAACCAGGTATCCTTCAGGCTGACTTTATGAGGGTGACTACTGACTCGCCTTCCTTAGCCCTTGGTGGTTTGGGGTGACCCCGACTTTGAGTCCCTATGGGGGTCACCCAGGGAAGATGCTGCAGCCTCTCTCCCCCTTTTGTTTGCCGTTTGCTTGTTCCCCGGACCAGGCCACTCCAGCTGCTTGCCTCCTGTGACCTATGGGCCCTCACTGCGGTTACGTGGCTGCGGCTTTTGTGGTGTTGTGGTGTGGGCTTTGAGAGCCCCACACCGGCAGGTTTAGCAGAAGAAAGCTGGATCTATCTTCGCTTCGGGATCTGCCGCCCGGTTGGGCCTGGTGCTCTCTAGCAGTCTCCTTACTTCCCACTCCGTGCTTTCTCTCTAGCTGAAGCTGGCTTTCAGGTAGCACTCCTAGTTGACCGTTCTCCCCCGTCAGTAGCCACTGCGCGGGCGCTGTTAGACAGCATCAACCCCACAGGTCTGCTCCTCACTGAGCCCTATGGAGTTCTCTGCTCTAACTGACTCACATCTGGGACCTTCACTGCTGCTGCTGTCTGAGCTTCACTTTCCTGCTGCTCACTCCTCCACACTCTGCTGCAGACTCTAGACTGTTTACTCCTCCTTCTCTTTTCCCTTTTGTGCCTGCCTACGCCACCTAGCAACCAGACTCTCCACCACACCCCTTGAGAGGAGATGGAGGCTTTTGGCCCCCTCCACTATTCCAGTGAAGGTCAAGGCTTTGCCCCCTCCTGGGACCCCCAGGGGTCCTCTCAAAGGTACATGTGTGAGACCTGATCACTATGCGCCTGTGTTCCACACCCCTGTCAGCCTTCTGGATTACCTGTATTGTACTGTCCCCAGCATGGGTGCAGTACTCAGTGGTGCCTGACCAGGTCAGGGGCGCCACATTAGCACGCCCCTGTGGGTGTGCTAACATACTATTGAATATGCAGAGTCAGAGGCATGGTCGATCTCACTGGTCTCTGCTGCGACCGCACGAGATGCTGGCTTTCGGCTAAATGCACATGATCAGAAGTCCCGGACTTCCAGTCATGCATACTATGAAGCCGGGTGTACGTGTTCCGACTTCAAACTGGTGTAGTGCTCATGACCGAAAGTCCGGAGATGTTCTGATCATGCACACTGAACTGAAAACCAGTGGTGGCAGTAGAGGGTGAGAGCGACCATGCCTCTGATGCTACGTATTCATTAGCATGTTAGCACGCCCCTGTGGGTGTTCTAACATGCTAAGGGGGCGACTGGCCGGGGAAGTAACACCCTTGAGACTTGTCCCTGCGCTCATTAGGATATTATAAAGAATCTTTAGAAATACTTTTTCTATAGATTTCTTTATCTATGCTACTAGATACAGGGACGGTTAGGCAGGGATTATCAATATGCACCCAGAACTGCTTGTGGTCCTAGGTGCATATTGCACCTGACAGGTTCCCTTTACTAATACTAATGAAATGTATATAAACTTTTGACTTTTCAGAAAGTAATAAAAATGCCTTAAAACATTATCTCTCTCTCTCATTATTCTGGCATTTGGCAAATACACATAATTGTTCCTAATTGACCTAAAACAGGGAAGGTTTATTCTGATTTCATGTCAGATAGTGAGAAAACCATGCAGATGTGTCTTTATAGCTAGTGTATGTAAACTTTTGGTTTCAACTGTATGTCCTTATCCTAGTGCCTATGTCTTCATCATGTCCCCCATATTGGTATATTTGTCCCTTACTTTAGGCTCCAACCTGGCATATATGTCCCCCTTCCTAGTATGTATGTCCTTACCCTGGACCCCTTCCTTGTATATATAGTCCACGCTCTGTCTCTAACACATAAAAACCCAACATTCTACTCATCTTCCCCGGCTCCCACATTGCACGGCGTCCTCCTCTGTAGCCAGTGAAGTGGATGGCAGCTGACATCGATGTGCATGCTATGGCGGCGCAAAACGTCACTGCCGCAGTCACGGGCACGCCGACGTCAGCTGTCGGACTCTATTTGGGTGGCGGCATGTATTGCAGTGGTGTAACCCAACGGATCTGTGTACAGCAAAGAATTTCAGCTGGATGCACATCTTGAAGTTGGCACTGAGGTCGACGGGTCCCCTCTACCCTCAGACTTGGCCGCAACCTCTGTGACCCCAATTGTTACGCCCCTGACTTAATTGTTGATTTGCCCAAAAGTATTCTAATATTGACTTCCGGTGTCATTGTTGCATCTTGAGTGATCATCTCTCTGAGTAGATTGAAGTCCACTTTGTCACTATCTATCTCAAATGTGCTCTGATCGTACCTGTGTTAAGGTGAACTCTTAACCAGAGATCACTAGTTGCCTACTGCCTGGCCGAATTGATATGGGCCAAGTGCATGCATAAAAGAATTCACACCAGACACAGTCGGATATGAAGTCTCTTCTTGGTCACAGTAGAAAATGGCACCAAAACAGACAGAGGAGACTCATGCATCCTCTTGATATAGGCTAGGGGCGTACACAAGTTCAGATATGCCCATTTAGTGGGACAGTTCATGGGCTAGCGAATGGGGAGATCCGTGTTGCTGTTGATGGGCAGGTCTGACTCCAGTGGATGAAACCATGACGATGGGAGGGACGTCATCTGGTGCATCCATGCTGATGGTTTGGTCTGGGATGTCTTCTAGCTTGACCAGGGATCTTCCCTTATATGGTGGTCTTCTTTCATCTGGACATTCCTTGCATTCCAAGCAAGGTGTGGATAACAGGAAATGGTGGCCATCTTTATATCTGTGTCATGTATATGATCTGAAACCTGAATTATGTAAGGCAAATCGATATATTTCCCACAATCCCTTGTCAAAAGGTTAATTAAGTATTTGATGTAACGGTCCTCCTCAACAGTCCCCCCTAAATACTTTATTAACCTTCTGACCCTACTGCTAACCCATCAGTCTCCAATACCTGGCTGCAACTCTTTTCTTTTTGCTGCCCGCTATACGAGCAATGCTAAGCATTTGCCCCCGCTGGTACAGACTGCTGATCAGAGAGTTGATCAGATCCCGCACACACAGTTCACAGAGGTATAGGTAACTAGAACAGACTATTTAATGCTGACGAGCTCCCTCAGATTTTGAGATTAATCGATTAGAAAGAGTAAGGCAATTGTAAGAATAAGCTTCTTACCGTTATGCTGCAGCTTTTAGCATTACTGTTTCTGAAAGACTGATTCTCAGTCAATATCCAAGTGCTGTCCGCGTCTTCCAGACTTTTCTACCTTAATACACCTACATGTATCACAACACTAATGGATCTCTTCTTGTCTCGGGTCTATAATCTACCACCAGGAGGCTTTTAACAAGATTTCCCTTACACATGGATCCGATTACCTTCAGTAAAGCTGGTGTCACACTAAACGACAGCGACAATGACGTCGCTGTTACGTCACCATTTTCGGTGACGTAACAGCGACCTTGTAAGTCGCTGTTATGATCGCTGCTTAGCTGTCAAACACAGCAGAAGCAGCGATCATAAGGTCGCTGTGCTACATGTTCAGAGAGCAGGGAGCCGCGCTTAGCGCTGGCTCCTTGCTCTCCTGCAGCACACATCGGGTTAATTAACCCGATGTGTGCTGCAGCTACATGTCACAGTTCAGAGAGCAGGGAGCCGCGCTTAGCGCTGGCTCCTTGCTCTCCTGCAGCACACATCGGGTTAATTAACCCGATGTGTGCTGCAGCTACATGTCACAGTTCAGAGAGCAGGGAGCCGCGCTTAGCGCTGGCTCCTTGCTCTCCTGCAGCACACATCGGGTTAATTAACCCGATGTGTGCTGCAGCTACATGTCACAGTGCAGAGAGCAGGGAGCCGCGCGCACTGCTTAGCGCTGGCTCCTTGCTCTCCTTGCTACAGTATGCATCGGGTTAATTACCCGATGCATACTGCAGCCACATGTCACAGTGCAGGAGCCGGCGCTGGCAGCAAGAGCGGAGGCTGGTAACCAGCGTAAACATCGGGTAACCAGGGAAAGGTCTTCCCTTGGTTACCCGATGTTTACGCTGGTTACAGCTTACCGCAGCTGCCAGTGCCGGCTCCTGATCGCTTCATTTCGTCGCTCTCTCGCTGTCACACACAGCGATGTGTGTGTCACAGCGGGAGAGTGACGACCAAAAAATGAAGCTGGACATTCAGCAACGACCGGCGACCTCACAGCAGGGGCCAGGTCGTTGCTGGATGTCACACACAGCGACAGCGACGGGACGTCGCTGCAACGTCACAGAAAATGGTGACGTAGCAGCGACGTCGTTGTCGTCGTCGTTATGTGTGACACCAGCTTAACACAGAGTAGCACTTTTACGGCTTCAAATACCAACAAATAAAACAATACCAGTTACCTATAAGTGTATGTTATCCTTTAGTCACTTAAACCCTTAAAATAATTGATTGGTTCAGGTCAGATAATGTCTTTCCCACCATGAGCCCTTATTTGTGTAATGTTCCTGTACCCATTGTTCCCTTATGGTTATTTCCCATGTATCATCCCCAATCTAGAAATTCTCCATAAAGTTCTATGTGAGATAATCCAGCACTATGTGTGTTGTGACCCTCATTCTGCTGGTACGATGGACTCTTTACAGTGGTTGTTGTCTCCAGACGGGTTTTCCCTCAAGCTTCATGGAAGTCGCTGTGGTTGGGATAAGCTGGATCGGCCCATCTGATTCTGACTCATGGCTCATTCTGACTTGTCTTTTTAGGATCACCCAGTCTCCGGGCTGGAGACCACGTGCTCCTGACACTGATTTAGCATCTGGAATTGGAGGATACACATGTTTAACACACTATATAGGCAGTTGTATACGGCTCATACATCACTGGTCAGGATATCACACTGTATCTGCAGTATCTGTGAGAAATATAATCACGATCTAGGTACTAAACCAAAAATATCTTATATAAAGATCTAATTATTAAAGGAAAATGAACATTTGTTACATGATTTGCAGCGTTCACCATTATCTTGTGGATCGTTACATGTTTATGTTATAATCATTAAAATTCCAAACAACATACACCCATTTGACTATAGACACAATTAAATATTCCAATAAAGGAGGGGGCAGGGATTGGGGCAATAGCCCTAAACTCTCCCTACCTCGCAGCGGAGATCGGCACCCTATAAGGCGAATTGGCGCCCCCGCTCACCGACGGCTCACCCTCTCTATCCCTACACTGCTAAGCTAATATGTGCTACTAATGTCAGTGAGGGAATATAGAAACCGTGAGATACAGGGGATAAAGAGGCGTCAATATGCAATTATATATATCCAATTCCTTCCAAAAGATTAAATATTCACACTCTGTATTTACATAGCTGTTTGGTAGCTTAAATCAATAGGATACAGCAAAATTGAAGGACCAAACCCTAAAAGAAATTAAATATCTCACATGTATAACATGTACCCACTGCATAAATATAATAATAATAAAGCCAGGTAAAGTCATGAGGAGATCTCGTCCAATCACAAACCCTCCACTGTCCAATTCACACTCAGGCTAATAAAATAAACGCATATTTATCAGACACTTAGCATGAAAGAAGCGCAACGCATTTCTCCCCTCTTCGCAGTGGCAGACAGGGTTCATCAGGGGCATCCCCAGGTACTGTAAGATCTTTATAATGACCTGTGCTATAGAATATGTACTTTTTACCACTTTTTTTAGGAACTCCATCTTTACATACCACCAGCATCATGAGTTTTTCAGCAGTAACGTTTTCCACACTGGATATGTTTCAGAGCAGGCCTGAAAAGAAATTCACACAACACGCACAAAACTCATATAAACCTACTCATGGTAGATGTATATGACTAATCTGCAATCACCGGAGCAGTAGAGCGGATGAGGGGGTGTTTCTACGAGGTCTTTACAGTTTTTCTACCTTAATAGACACACGTCTTACAAGACTGGAGGTGTCTGGCCACCTGGGTACTAAGCAGTGGTGTCGCCCATATCTTGTCCATCCCAACACCTTTGTCACATGGGTTACCTGGGCCATTATTGAGTAGAGCTCTCATGGCAGAGAAAGCTTACCGCCCTTTATCCACAGACCTTCCTCAGTCACTGGCTCCCTGCGTCTCACACTCCGTTCCTTGCTGAATCGCTTGTTCCTGTAAGGATTTAAGAACACAAGGAGTGACCAATGTCATGGACGACGTGACAGGAGCCACCGAGGTACTGGTCTGCATTGGACTCTCAACTCCAGGCCCATTCACTGCTTCTTTGTTGTGCACCTGTGCGAGCATCTCCTCCGGCTGCTGCCTATATCCACATTTTGACTATCTTACCCCTTTCCGCTCTACGAACCACAGTGATCGCAAATCTTCATCTCATTCTCCTATTCCGATGAGAGAGGAGTGGTTTGATTTTTATTACCTCATGTTGCGTAACCTCAGCATATCCAGCATCTTGGTATCTGGATCCATCTACGGAAAAACTCAAAATCTGCATTAGCAATGGGCTCATCTGAGACATGCTCAAAACCTGACAATTCTTGTTACATCAGAGCAATCATGAGATATGTCTGTCTGCTGTATCCTCCTTACAGATAAAAATATAAAGACAACTTAATAGAAAAACTCAATCGATGAACAAATTAAAACCTTAAATAATATGTGTGATTTTCCACATCATCTTTCCCCCCCTTTATGAATCTATTATCCAAAACATAATTAGATTCAAAAAGTGTGTGGCCCCGGAGCTCTACATTTAGGCATGAAAGTCACATTGTATAGATTGTACCTAATCGGGAACACCAGAAATATTGTTTTTATCTGTAACGTAATAATGGAAAACCCTTTCAACGGCTTTTATAACCTTTGCTTGAACCACAGAAATCTGCATTGCAATCATTCTTTCTATAAAAAGAAAGCAGATAATTCAATACATTAAATATAAAACACAGAATTCCATAAATCATCCACATTCCTTAAAACAAATTATTGTAATTATTAATAAATATATTAATAAATTATTATTATATTATTATTATTATTATTATTATTAACTATAATAACGTAGCACACCTTTGGATATTGGATGTAGGGGCGTTCATTTTTGAATCATTGAGGACATTATCAGCATCTCTGTGATACTGTCCTATAACTTGAAGGGATAAAGGAATCTAGAACAAATAAACTGGCCATGTGGGAAAACAAAATGTTGATTTGCCATAGAACAATTATCCAACAGACCTCTATGCTTGAAAAGCTATCAATGAATCTAAACATATTCACAGTTAACTTTTATTTCTTTGGGATAAAATTAGTAAAATAAAAAAAAAAACTAGTTTCAATAATGTTTTCTGATACACTTTACAATGAATTAAATGTAGAAAGCCCTCTTTTTTTTTTTTTTTTAAAGAAACATGACCATGTTTGGGCTGCTCTCTCTTTTCACAGCAGGCCCACAATAGGTTCCAAGGGGAGACAAAAAAAAACCCTGTTCCACAAGTTTTTAAGATTGCTCCTCCCCCCAAAACCAGATGGAAAGAGGCTTCTTCAGCTGCAGGAGAGTCAAATTTCCCTTCTTCTGTTGATTTATTTGTTTATTTTTATTTTTTAAAACATGCAACTCTTAGGATATATCTATCAGATCCATAACGGAAATATTTATTATTTACTTCTTTATCATGACCTCTACTGCAAAGGTACGTTATTTAAAGGGTTTTTTTTTTTCTAATTTTATTGCTTACTAATCAATAAGATATTGCTCCTTGTGACTGTCCTGACTCAATCCAACCTGCACACTGGATCTATATTAAGTGTCTTCCACAACTACCCAATCATTCAATATTCCATCTTTTAGTACTATAAACATTTACTAACACTTCATAGGTTATTCAGTGAGAGCAGTTTTGGCAACTTCACTGGAGGGCTCCATACAGATTTACTAACAAAATGGCCACTGCCAGAATAGCACATGGCTTCTTTGTGTAAGGGCGGTTGAACCACATGAGAGGGGGAAGGGAGAAACTGATTTTACTTCTGCTAAACTTACAAGTTTAACCAATTATCCTTCCTGCCTATATTCCATACTCTATACATATACACACAGATTTACATATCCACAGTCCTGGTCCAACTACAGTTAAAAACACTAATTTTTCTGTCTAAGTATGTACTACTCCATTCAGCCATGTGCTTCATCCACCATTTTAAAATCTGTAGGAACATGTGGCAGAGAAAAGGGAAAACTGACCTCACATCTGCTCAAACTCTGTCTCCCCATTTTCTATAGTCTGTACTTATACATATATATATTTATACACACACATATGTCCCAGATCTAAGTCTAATTATAGATAAAAACACTTATTTTTCTGTCTAAGTATATAGTACTCCATCCAATCCATTGCTCAAACATTTACAGAGCACATGGTCTTCTTCACACAAACCCCTGACTCACTTTGTTTTCTTTGTCTCAATCATGCTGTAGCCATGTGCTTCGTCCACCATTTTAAAATCTTACCTAAAATGTCTGCTTCCATGATTAGCACATGGTTTATCACAGGATTGCGGCCTAGAGTCCCCACATCCCAACAAAGTCCACTTTCATCCGGATCTTTCCGGCACAACTAGACACCGCTTCATCAATTTTTCTATCTTTCTCTCAAGATAAACAACACCAAACAAGCAATCTTTCTCTATGCATACCAGATAAAAACAGACAAACAAAAAGACGGGGGAGATGACAAATAACTGAAACACTAAAGAAAACCTGCAGTTTGCAGCACACACTTCCAAATCCTTCCTTATACTGCCACGTGGTCCCTGTCTGATTTCTGCGTTCCGTAATATACAAAAAATACCTAGTATCACCACTGACTACAAGGTGTCTATACCGGCCGATTCGCCTCTCTTGGAGGACTTATAACTAGCCTAATAAAAAACCACCTAGTATCACCCCTGACTACAAGGTGTCTATACCGACCGATTCACTCCAGGAAAACACTTTAAAAGGTTAGATTTATGTATAACGTAAGGCTCTGCACTCAGTCTAGCTAAAGCTGGGCCCTTACATATGGCTCTGCACTTAAGTCTAGCTGATCTTGGCACTTACATCTGGCTCTGTACTCATCTGAGCTGGGCCCTTACATCTTGCTCTGCACTCATCTGAGCTTGGCACTTACATCTGGCTCTGCACTCAGTTTGAGCTTGGCACTACAAAAACCACAAACCGTATCACAGGCAACCACAAACCATATACTTTACACGTTTTACAGACACCACTCACAAACCCACATGCTCTCTTCACAAATACACAACAGGCAGCAGGCAACTGAATATGTGACGGTTCTTCCGAGATTAATATGGCCAGCAGCGGAGAAACTCTTCTGCCGTCACAGAGATCGCAAAAACCGGACACGGTCAGGCAATCAGTGCCACATACCCTGAGACACACGAGTAAGACTTCAGATTATAAAAATCAGCAGACTTACCATGTTCTCGTATAAAGAGCTGATCAGACTCTTGGATCAGGGTATCCAGCACGTCCTGCCATTCCAATCGCCGGTCCTCAAGATTGTAGAGTTTCTCCTATACTGGCCCCACATTGGGCACCAATAATGTTAAGGTGAACTCTTAACCAGAGATCACTAGTTGCCTACTGCCTGGCCGAATTGATATGGGCCAAGTGCATGCATAAAAGAATTCACACCAGACACAGTCGGATATGAAGTCTCTTCTTGGTCACAGTAGAAAATGGCACCAAAACAGACAGAGGAGACTCATGCATCCTCTTGATATAGGCTAGGGGCGTACACAAGTTCAGATATGCCCATTTAGTGGGACAGTTCATGGGCTAGCGAATGGGGAGATCCGTGTTGCTGTTGATGGGCAGGTCTGACTCCAGTGGATGACACCATGACGATGGGAGGGACGTCATCTGGTGCATCCATGCTGATGGTTTGGTCTGGGATGTCTTCTAGCTTGACCAGGGATCTTCCCTTATATGGTGGTCTTCTTTCATCTGGATATTCCTTGCATTCCAAGCAAGGTGTGGATAACAGGAAATGGTGGCCATCTTTATATCTGTGTCATGTATATGATCTGAAACCTGAATTATGTAAGGCAAATCGATATATTTCCCACAATCCCTTGTCAAAAGGTTAATTAAGTATTTGATGTAAAGGTCCTCCTCAACACCTGGCAACAGTCAATGTCAGCCAGTTCAGTTCGAACTGTTGCTTCATGGTCAATTTAAGGGTTCCTTATGGTATTATGGTATTCAAAAGTTTCTGGTGATCAACACCATTGAAGGCTTTACTGTTCTCAATGACGCAAAAATTGAGCTCCTTTAAGGCACTGTTAATGGATACACAATAGAGCCACATAAATCCAGCAGGTGGCAGCATATATCCCTATTTTTACATTGATTTACAGATAGCTGAACTAGTTTGGCAAATTAAAAGAGAAGGAAGCGGAAAGAGAAATTGTCTTTTCCTAAAGCACAAAAATCCACATGCAGAATTCATGAGAAGAATTTTTTGTCAATTTTACGTGTGGTCGTATTGCTGTTTTGGCTGATTTGTGCCCAACTTATTAAGGAGTCGCACAATTTATGATAAATTTGGTGCATACCTGTCTAATGCGGGCTTTACACGTTACGATCTATCGTGCGATTGCACGAGCGATCGTACCTGCCCCCGTCGTTTGTGCGTCACGGGCAAATCGCTGCCCGTGTCGCACAAAGTCGTTAAACCGCCGTCACACGTACTTACCTGCTGAGCGACATCGCTGTGGGCGGCAAACATCCTCTTCCTGAAGGGGGAAGGACGTTCAGCGTCACAGCGACGTCACACAGCCGCCGGCCAATAGAAGCGTAGGGACGGAGATGAGCAGGACTTAAACATCCCGCCCAACTCCTTCCTTCCGCATAGCTGGCGGGTGCCGCGGGACGCAGGTTGGCTGTGTTCATCGTCCCCAGTGTGTCACACGGAGCGATGTGTGCTACCCCGGGTACGATGAACAACCGGCGCCATGTTAAATAAACAATTTTTTAAAACTCAGCGACGAGTACACGACTCACGATTTGTGAGCGATACTGCGTCGCTTGGAGGTGTCACACGAGACGACGTCGTGAACGATGCCGGATGTGCGTCACGAAAACCATGACCCCGACGATGCATCGCACGATAGCTCGTCTCATGTAAATCCCGCATTAGATTGATTTTCCATTTTTTACACCACCACCACCCGCGTGAAATCACTTTTGTTGTATAACTTCATAAGAAGTCTCAATGTGTAATGTGACTAAGACCTTATTTGCATAGCTAACCACATCTAGATTACACCTTAATTTTAAAAGTGGCGAGAGTCCTTAAACTTATCCTATGGTCTAAATATGTTTTCAACATGTAACTGAAGTGGAGAGACTTCTCTTCATTGTTCATAAATTTTGTTTCCAAATGTAAAAATAACATCTGGATCACTGCGCTTAAATGCTGCTGTCAGCAATTGTCAGCGGCGTTTGAGAAGTTGACAGACGGCATCTGCTTTCTCTGGAGCAGGCTCTGCTTCCGAGTTCACTCCTAAGTCCCTGACACATCTCATGATGGATATTGTCACGCTCGCCAGGTGTAGCAACCATAGTGAGGTGCTTTCAGACCCCCGTGTTTCTGATGCACAACAAAAAAACACACGAAAAGGAGGCAGCGGGGACACACAAACAATGGGAGGCCCTAGAACTAGTGAGAGGGGTAGGTGGGCACCTCCTAACCTCACTGTCATGGTTCGCCTCCCCATCCACATGGCTAGGAGGTGGAGCCTTCTCTCGGGCCTCACTTCCGGACCCTGGATGTCTTAAAAGCTGACATTTCCAGTGAACCAGCGCCGGCTATAAGCTTAGCACTGCTTTGCCTGTGATTGCTGGTCCTGTGAGTGATATCCTGATCTGTCTGTTCCTGTGCCCCCGTGCCCTTGTCTGTGTTCCATTCCCTGGTAGTCCCTCCTGTCCTCTGTCCCCTCTCCTATTTCCCCACTTGGTTGCTTCCCCCGGTACTGACCTTGGCCTGACTTTGACTCCGCTTCTGCTCGTTCCTCCGGTCCTGCTTCTGCCCGTACTGTGTTTGACCCAGCCTGCCTGACTATTCCTTGCATATCCTGCAGCTCTGCTTCTCAGCTGTGCTGTGAGGTAGTGAATGAGAATGCTGTATATTCACTTCCTGGTTCTCATTACTCTGTGTAGTGTCTTCTGCTGCAGAGCTCTGGCTCCCCCTGGTGGCGGCATTACACTCACCTGCAACTGTCCCTTATCTCCTCACCAGTCCCTACACAGTCTCCGCAACTGTCATCGAATAGGAATCTGAGACCCTCAGAAGTCCCTATAGTAACCCTGACTAGTGAGGGCAGGTGAGGTTCACTAGACCTCCCCATTGCTCTAACAACACACCAGGGAAGTAAAGACAAACAGGGGGAAAATAAACAAACACAAGCGTATAGCCTGAGCATAGGAACTTGACGTGCAGAACCTTCCTCAAAGGCGGCGAGGACACAAATTAATTTGTATCTTCAGCAGGGATTGCTAGGATACACCACTATTTAAAGCTGATGGGCGTGACTACTTAGTAAGTGCAGCTGATCACTCAGCAAGGAACTGCTTTGTCAAAGCAGTAATAGCAAAACTGGCACTTAACCACTTCAGTGCCAAAAAAAATGAAACCCATGTAAATGAAAAGAGCCAGATGAGAGGCTCCAGTCCAAATGCTTTCACTGGTCTCAACATGCCGGGAGACGATCGTGACAGTTATATCTGTCATAGGGCATTAAGGAGTTTAAAAATTCAACCCAACTTATGAATTTATTTTATTTTGAGATATATGACTTTGTAAGCCTCCAAAATGTATGAGGCCCTTCTGAACATTTCTATTCCTCTAATATTATGCAGAGGTATTTTGCATTATATTATGCTGAATGCCATTTTACAGAGGTAATAGATTATATTCATAATATAGCACTATACCGACGCACCAAATGTCAACAAATACAGTCAGTTCTGACAGCAAATGAATGACTTTATAAAAATTTAACTCAATAGCGGCTCATCTAGCCTGATGAATAGCTCCTCAGTGTCCCTCCTCTCTGCTGTGGTCTCTCACTGCTCAGTAAAAGCTGACAGAACACATTTAGACTGATAAGCTTTTTAACCTCTTAGGCCACATGTACACGTTGAGTATTTGATGTGGGTTTTTTTTTACCTCAGTGTTTGTAGCCAAAACCAGGAATAGAACAATCAGAGGAAAAGTATAATAGAAACACGGGCACCACTGCTGCATTTTTAACCCACTCCTTATTTTGGCTTACAAATACTGAGGTAAAAAAACTCACCAAATACTCAATGTGTGCACGTGGCCTAATATACAGCTGTTCTGATATGGATTTTCAAAATAAGTACATTGGCCTCATGTGGTATAACAGATCTACTTAACAATGTGTATAGTTTGTAATGTGAAATCTAGTGACAGATCCACTTTCTGGAGATCGGAGCTGCAGAAACTTAGTTTGTTTTTGTGCATACGTGGGTTATGCTCGCAGGGCGAGCACTGTATTTTAGTGGATCCACTGGACCGAAGGTACCATTCACTTGCCTGGGGGAGCAAACTGGACAGGCCGCCGAGTCTTCAATACCATCACTAGAGGCTGGTAAGCAGCTGGTAGAGGTCAGTCTTAGGGGATCTGCAGTACCCCGGCAGCTGGCGCCACGGACACAGTACAGTCTCTGTTAGAAGCGACCGCAGCAGCAGGCAGAGTAGTAGATCTGTCCGGGATGGATACGGCAGCGGCAAACCGGCATGGATGCTTGAGGCAGCTTGTATCGGAGCCGAGAGCCAGCATAGGTGTCGTAGCAGCAGCAGGAGATATGGAGTACACTGTAACAGAGGTATAAATCATCAGCGAAAAGAAGCACAATATCAGCAGCAGCACTGAGGACCTGAGAACTAGCAACACAACTAACTCGTTGGCCAGGCACCTCCCATAGGGGAAAGGTGCCTTAAGTACTTACACCCTCTCAGCTGACCTGAGATGTAATTTTGGGTTAGGGTACACTTGCCCTTTAAGAAAAAGGGCATGGCCATGTGCGCACCCTTCGGGCAGAACCAGGAAACCTGTGAGGTGTACACAGGCTCTGGGAGGCAGCAGCACGGACCAAGTATGGGACAGCCACTGCAGGACGTCCGGGCAGGTGAGGGAACTGACGTCACCACAGGGGGTTGAGGGCAGGACAGCGCAGGGACGCCGGTATGGACATTACAACATGTCATTTGCACAGAGGATACAAAATCATCCAGAATTGACAGCCATGTCCAAACATCAATATTCTGAATGGGAGCAGTACTTCCCAAGTCACAGAGGTGACAGATTGTGACAGATTCAAGGCACACTGTAATGAATATTTAGATGTCTGTACTAGGAATTTTACAAGCTTAAACTTGGTTAATATATTGTAATATTTATCATTGAGGTGTACCCTGTTTGACAAGTTCATTGTACAGCCCATCGCCACTATTAGATTTGTGAAAAGTGTCATCATCGCTTCATAAGTTGCATGAATCATGAATGAAGGAATGAAGATTGCAGACTTTTATTAACTACACATTTTATTAACAGTTAAAAATGTATTTTCTATGTCAAAAATATCCATATCCTTTAATGTAAAGGCCCCTTTCCACACTGAGACTTTCTAGCGATCCCACCAGCGATCTTGACCTGGCAGGGATCGCTGGAAACTCTCTAACAGTCGCTGGTGAGCTGTCCAACAGGCAGATCTGGCCAACGACGCAGCAGCGATACGGACCTGCAGAACTACCTCGCTGGAAAGGGAACGCTAGCACGCCTATGGGCTGGGTCACTAATGATGTTGTAACGGTGTCAAACACACCGATGCTTGCTGCGCAGCGGGAAACAAAGGACCAAAGAATGGTCCTGAACGTCTTGTAGCGATCAGCGACCTCACAGCGGGGGCCAGGTCACTGATGCGTGTCACACACTGCAATGTTGCTGGGGAGGTCGCTATTAAGTCACAAAACCGGTGACAGCGATATCGCTAGCGATGTTGCAGTGTGTAAAGAGGCCTTAAGGCTTTTGTGTTTTCAGCCAAATTTGTTACAATTCTTTTTTCTATCTGGTTCCAGTGAATGCATCCTGAATAAACAGGTACAAACTGATAGAATTTTGCATAGTAAATAAATTGTTAAACTAATCTTCTCTTGGAGCATTCAAGTCTGTGACTGACTCAAACTCAATCTTTTTCAAAGGCAACTGTCTGTCTATTGTTACATTGGATTACCGGCGGATATTCAAGGTAATTGTATTTCCTTACATGAAGGCGGGGGAGAGTACATGGGGGGCTAATTGCTTTTGGATTTAATATATGATAGATATTTCTAAAGCAAACATGATTAATCAGCAAATAAACCTTATTATGAGTTCACTCTACATTTGTCATAGAAAGAAACTACCAGGAGATGATGACATTAACGGCCAATTCTATTTTATATATGCTTTAGTTTGCATTGAACATCATGCATTAGGAACTATACCTAGCCTTGAATGTGTGTGTGTGTGTGTGTGTGTGTGTGTATATACAGTACAGACCAAAAGTTTAGACACACCTTCTCATCTCTTGAATAACTATTAAGAGGAGACTTTGTGCAGCAGCCTTCATGGTAAAATAGCTGCTAGGAAACCACTGCTAAGGACAGGCAACAAGCAGAAGAGACTTGTTTGGGCTAAAGAACACAAGGAATGGACATTAGACCAGTGGAAATCTGTCCTTTGATCTGATGAGTCCAAATTTGAGATCTTTGGATCCAACCACCGTGTCTTTGTAGAAAAGGTGAACGGATGGACTCTACATGGCTGGTTCCCACCGTGAAGCATGGAGGAGGAGGTGTGATGGTGTGGGGGTGGTTTGCTGGTGACACTGTTGGGGATTTATTCAAAATTGAAGGCATACTAAATGAGCATGGCTACCACAGCATCTTGTAGCGGTGTGCTATTCCATCCGGTTTGCGTTTAGTTGGACCATAATTTGTTTTTCATCAGGACAATGACCCCAAACACACCTCCAGGCTGGTTAAGGGCTATTTGACTAAGAAGGAGAGTGATGGGGTGCTACGCCAGATGACCTGGCCTCTACAGTCACCAGACCTGAACCCAATCGAGATGGTTTGGGGGTGAGCTGGACCGCAGAGTGAAGGAAAAAGGGCCAACAAGTGCTAAGCATCTCTGGGAACTCCTTCAAGACTCTTGGAAGACCATTTCCGGTGACTACTTCTTGAAGCTCATCAAGAGAATGCCAAGAGTGTGCAAAGCAGTAATCAAAGCAAAAGGTGGCTATTTTGAAGAACCTAGAATATAAGACATATTTTCAGTTGTTTCACACTTTTTTGAGTATTTCATTCCACATGTTTTAATTTATAGTTTTGATGCCTTCAATGTGAATCTACAATTTTTAGAGTCATGAAAATAAAGAAAACTATTTGAATGAGAAGGTGTGTCCAAACTTTTGGTCTGTACTGTATATATATATCTATATATATAATTGCCTTATTCTGTCTGTCTGTCTGTCTGTCTGTCTGTCTGTCTATCTGTCTGTCTATCTGTCTGTCTGTCATGCTCCGAAATTGTGTCCTTACGGTGACACAAAGCTGATTGGCCGCTGGGCTCGCCATGGCCCCGCCCCCCCACACGGATTGGCCTCTCGCCCCGGCTCTCTGCAGGCCCCGCCCCCCTCACGCAATGCACGCTCGCTCTGGCCCAACTGACACGGAGCCCCGATTCCCAGGTGAGTACACACACACACATCAGATCACACTCACTCTCACACTCACTCTCACACACACCTCACACATCACAACATGCTGGGATATCTCTTGCTTCTACACCGGCTCCGTCAGGATCCCAGCAGCGCCACACATAACCTTGCGATGCTGGGATCTTCACGGAGGCCGTGAAAGCTGGTAACCATTATACACATCGGGTAACTAAGGTCCCTTAGTTACCCGATGTGTATCATAGTTACCAGTGTACACCGGCTCACACTCACTCTCATACACACCTCACACACACATCACATCGCATCCACACATCAAGGTCCTGCAGCGGCGGAAAATACAGACACATAACAGCACACACATAACAGCACACACATAACAGCACACACATAACAGCACACACATACACACACACAAATCAGATCACACTCACTCACACACACACATCACATCGCATCCACATACTCACAACATCCTGGGATATCGCTTGCTTCTCGGCGGCGATACTGTGCTGTTGTGATCTTCCAGGACCTGCCGGAGGATCACATGGCCAGAAGCATGTGATATCCCCGGATGTTGTGAGTATAAGCGCGTATGTGCGATATCGTCAGTGTCTGTGTGTGTGAGTGTATGCGATCGGGTGTGTGTGAGTGGATGCGATCGGGTGTGTGTGAGTGGATGCGATCGGGTGTGTGTGAGTGGATGCGATCGGGTGTGTGTGAGTGGATGCGATCGGGTGTGTGTGAGTGGATGCGATCGGGTGTGTGTGAGTGGATGCGATCGGGTGTGTGTGAGTGGATGCGATCGGGTGTGTGAGTGTCGGCAGAGGAGCACGGCGTGCTGAAGGAGGCTGGGAGCAGAGAGGCTGATCATGGAGAGAGGCTGATGCTGGGGGAGGCTGGGACGAGGGAGGCTGATGCTGGTGGAGGCTGATGCTTGGGGAGGCTGATGCTGGGGGAGGCTGGAAGGAGAGAGGCTAATGCTGGTGGAGGCTGATGCTTGGGGAGGCTGATGCTGGGGGAGACTGGGAGGGGAAGGCTGATGCTGAGGGAGGCTGGGAGGAAGGAGGCTGGGAGGAGAGAGGCTGATCCTGGGGAAGGCTGGGAACGGGAGGCTGATGCTGGGGGAGGCTGGAAGGAGAGAGGCTGATGCTGGGGGAGGCTGGAAGGAGAGAGGCTGATGCTGGTGGAGGCTGATGCTTGGGGAGGCTGATGCTGGGGGAGACTGGGAGCGGAAGGCTGATGCTGAGGGAGGCTGGGAGAGGGAGGCTGGGAGGAAGGAGGCTGGGAGGAGAGAGGCTGATCCTGGGGAAGGCTGGGAAGGGGAGGCTGATGCTGGGGGAGGCTGGAAGGAGAGAGGCTGGAAGGAGAGAGGCTGATGCTGGTGGAGGCTGATGCATGGGGAGGCTGATGCTGGGGGAGACTGGGAGCAGAAGGCTGATGCTGAGGGAGGCTGGGAGGAAGGAGGCTGGGAGGAAGGAGGCTGGGAGGAGAGAGGCTGATCCTGGGGAAGGCTGGGAAGGGGAGGCTGATGCTGAGGGAAGCTGGAAGGAGAGAGGCTGATGCTGGGGGAGGATGGAAGGAGAGAGGCTGAGGCTGGGAGGAGAGAGGCTGATGCTGGGGAAGGCTGATGCTGAGGGAGGCTGGGAGGGGAAAGCTGATGCTGGGGAAGGCTGGGAGGACGGAGGCTGGGAGGAGAGAGGCTGATCCTGGGGAAGGCTGGGAGAGGGAGGCTGATGCTGGAGGAGGCTGGAAGGAGAGAGGCTGATGCTGGCGGAGGCTGATGCTGGGGAGGCTGGGAGAGGGAGGCTGATGCTGAGGGAGGCTGGGAGGAGGGAGGCTGGGAGAGGTAGGCTGAGAGAAGAGAGGCTGATGCACACACACACACACACACACACACGCGCGCGCACTGCACAACACACCACACACACACACACACACACACACTGGGAACCACAAACAACTGCCCTACACAGACACCCACACACACAGACAACGCTGCACACACACAACACCCAACACACAAACACCGCGGCACACACAAATATACGCACATACCGCAGAACACACACATTGCACAAAACATACCTCCCCCCAAAACACACCACACACACACAAACCGCGCAACACACACACAACGCTACAGACACACAGCGCTCCACAAACAACGCAACACACGCAACACACATACAACACCGCTCTCACCCCCCGTCACACCCAGACAACACCCAGAACATGTACAGCGCCTACACAAACACTTGGTAACTACAGACAACAACATCTCTCTATATATATAACAAAAATCATACATGAACTACACAATACGTAAATTCTAGAATACCCGATGCGTAGAATCGGGCCACCTTCTAGTATATACATAATTGCCTTATTCTGTCTGTCTGTCTGTCTGTCTTGCTCCAAAATGACGTCATTACAGTGACAACCGTCGCATTGGCCGCTCGGCTCGGCCCCGCCCCCCGCACGTATTGGCCGCTTGTCCCCGCCCCCCACACATTGGGCACCTATATACCTCCCCCCGCACACATTGGGCACCTATACACCTCCCCCCCAGGACTACTCCACCTATTAGACACCTCCCCCCAGGACTACTCCACCTATTAGACACCTCCCCCTCAGGACTACTCTACCTATTAGACACCTCCCCCCCAGGACTACTCCACCTATTAGACACCTCCCCCCAGGACTACTCCTCCTATTAGACTCTTCTCTTCCCAGGACTACTCCTCCTAATATACTCCTCTCCCCCCATGACTACTCCTCCTATTATACTCCTCAACCCCCAGTACTACTCCTCCTAGTAGACTCCTCTTTCCCCAGGACTACTACTCCTATTATACTCCTCTCTCCCCAGGACTACTACTCCTATTATACTCCTGTCTCCCCAGGACTACTACACCTATTATACTCCTCTCCTCCCAGAACTACTCCTCCTATTATACTCCTCTCCTCCCAGGACTAGTCCTCCTATTATACTCTTCTCTCCCCAGGACTACTCCTCCTATTATACTCCTCTCCCCCCAGGACTACTCCTCCGATTATCCTCCTCTCCCCCCAGGACTGCTCCCCCTATTATCCTCCTCTCCCCCCAGGACTACTCCTCCTATTATACTCCTCTCCCCCCAGGACTACTCCTCCTATTATCCTCCTCTCCCCCAAATACTACTCCTCCTATTATACTCCTCTCTCCCCAGGACTACTCCTCCTATTATACTCCTCTCCCCCCAGGACTACTCCTCCTATTATACTCCTCTTTCCTCAGGACTACTCAACCTATTAGACACCTCCCCCCCAGGACTACTCCACCTATTAGACACCTCCCCCCAGGACTACTCCACCTATTAGACATCTTCCCCCAGGACTACTCCACCTATTAATAATTAAGGATAAGCTGGGCTCAACTGCTTCAGACCTGGTGCTCGGGAGAAAAAATAGTCCATATAAAAATAGAGAACCCCGGCACACAGTATGGAAGGAGGATAACAGTCAATGGTTTTTGTAGTATGTTCTAGTTTTATTCAAAATTGTTTCCACAACAATAGGAAGTTGCAATACAGTCCTTTCACAACAACAAGGAGTTGCAATAAAGTCCGACGTTTCGGCTCTTAATCGAGCCTTCACCAGGGACATAAAGGTACCGTACTGATGTTGTACAGAATGGGTCCTATGCACAACACTAGGAGAAGGGAAACTGGAGAATTCAAGAGATTAAGGGTCCTCGTGGCTCCAAGTAAAGTGTTTATAGTAGCTGGATGTAGCTAAGTGCTAAAAGAGGCAGTGAAACTCAACGTACTATATGAGTAGGCAGTGGCTCATATATGGTAGAGGTATAAAGTGTACTGGGGCACTTATGTGATACCGCGCACTATGAAAAGAGGTTGCTTCAGGGGTAAAGCATGGGTCTGAATTCCATGACCAGGCAGTGAGATGACTGCCCAATAGATTATAAGAAAGAGGGGGCTATAATGGCAGTGAAACGGTTAATGACCGAGGGAAAGCCTAATGCCCTAGAAAAGCCTGTGGTTCGCTTTGTGGGAGCCCTTTTTTATACTCCACCTATTAGATACCTCCCCCCAGGACTACTCCACCTATTAGATACCTCCCCCTCAGGACTACTCCACCTATTAGACACCTCCCCCCCCAGAACTACTCCTCCTATTAGACTCCTCTCCCCCCGGGACTACTGCTCCTATTATACTCCTGTCTCCCCAGGACTACTCCTCCTATTATACTCCTCTCCTCCCAGAACTACTCCTCCTATTATACTCCTCTCCTCCCAGGACTAGTCCTCCTATTATACTCTTCTCTCCCCAGGACTACTCCTCCTATTATACTCCTCTCCCCCCAGGACTACTCCTCCTATTATCCTCCTCTCCCCCCAGGACTACTCCCCCTATTATCCTCCTCTCCCCCCAGGACTCCTCCTCCTATTATATTCCTCTCCCCCCAGGACTACTCCTCCTTTTATACTCTTCTCTCCCCAGGACTACTCCTCCTATTATACTCCTCTCCCCCAGAACTACTCCTCCTATTATACTCCCCTCCCCCCATGACTACTCCTCCTATTATCCTCCTCTCCCCCCAGGACTACTCCATCTATTATCCTCCTCTCCCCCCAGGACTACTCCTCCTATTATATTCCTCTCCCCCCAGGACTACTCCTCCTTTTATACTCTTCTCTCCCCAGGACTACTCCTCCTATTATCCTCCTCTCACCCCAGGACTACTCCTCCTATTATACTCCTCTCCCCCCAGGACTACGCCTCCTTTTATACTCCTCTCCCCCCAGGACTACTCCTCCTATTATACTCCTCTCCCCCAGAACTACTCCTCCTATTATACTCCCCTCCCCCCATGACTACTCCTCCTATTATACTCCTCAACCCCCAGTACTACTCCTCCTATTAGAGTCCTCTTTCCCCAGGACTACTCCCCCTATTATACTCCCCTCCAAAAATTCTAGAATACTAGAATACCCGATGCGTTAGAATTGGGCCATCATCTAGTATATATATATATATATATATATTGAGGTAGCGACCACCTTTATGATAATGTTCGCTATGTATCGCAGTAGAGGAAGTACTCTGCAATGTAAAACTTTAAATGTTTTCTATAGACCTTGTAGTTCCACAAGTCTTCCCAATGTATTATGGGCCAGGTGTACAAATTGTCAGCTTGCGGGTGGCTCTGGCTATTCACATACCACCACCCATGGGTGTGTCTGGTCTGATATATGAGACAGGTTGTTTGGTCACATGGTCTCCTGTGAGGAGTCCATGTGGGTTTAGAGCTGGCTGCAGACTTCCCGAAGACACACTGGTAGGAGGCCAGGTGTGTTTGGAGCCTGTGGTTGCCCTGTGCTTAAGAAGCTGCTGGAGTCATTCTGATTATCTGGACTGGCAGGAGTCAATGTATGGAGCAAATCACAGTTTCTAGTTGGTGATCCTGAGGCAGTCTTCCTAAAGTGTCCATTGGAGCCTTGCTGAAGCTCCTGAAAGGTAACCTCACAAAAGGGGGTTGTATACTGACCAATGTCAGTGAGTGGACAGTGCTTTACCTCAACTGGGATACTGTTGTGAGAGATTGTATCCGAAGCTGTGCGGGCGTACCTGTGGATGAAACGGACAGAATATCATATTAGTTTCTGTAAAGCCAAAGGAAAGCTCATGTTTCTGTTAATTTGAAGCCGCAAGAAGGCCTTTGTTATGTTGCTACAGTACTGATTTGTGTGTGAACAAACCAACTGGACAGTTTAAATAGATAACCGTTCCTATGTGCCTTAATCTAGCATCCAAGGAGGTATCCACCACTATATTCAGTGAGCTTAGCCTCACAATATGGATATATATATATATATATATATATATATATATATATATCTCTGTGTATGTCACTTGCCCACCCCAGGGCTATGGGACACCCGGTGCCGGGCCGGACTAGTCCGTGGGACGTCAGTGGTGGCGGGGCCCGACTCCGTGACCCTGGTGGAGTCAATTAATATGGCTGGTGACTTGGGGGTGATTAAAGTTTGTATTCGTGACGCCACCTGTGGTTTGCGGCTATTAAGCCGCCGCTGCTGTATGAGGCCTCCGGGGTGATGGAACGGCAGCAATGGAGTTACTGCTCCCCTCAGGTGGAGAGGTGCCCCGGGGCAACTGTTGGTGCTTATGAAAGTCTATGCAGTGTTAGTGTAGTGCAGGGCCGACCAGGCAGTGAAAGGACCAGACACAACAACAGTCTCTTTACCTTCTTTTCTTTTACTGGCAACCAGTCATCCTGGGAGACCGTTACAGGTGGTAAGTTGATCCGGCCGGCCTGGAAGCAGCTGGGGGGGTGATCCCTTGGCCAGTTGAGTATTGAGGCCTACTCCCTGTTCTTCCTTTGTTTTACAGGACCCTGCACTCTGGATGTAGCAACGTCCCTTTTCCTGCTGGGACCAGTGGTTCGTCCCTTTTTCTTAGGATAGGCTGCGCAGACCCTTTCTGATGCTTCCCCTCCGGGGTCCGCACCGGGCCCTGGTGATGCAGCTGCACCTTAGGTTCGTTTTGGGGCCAGGAGACTTGCAGTCCTCCTGCCCTTCGGATTCGGCTACCAGGTAGGATTTTAGGCCCTGGCGGCCACAGACTCCGATGTCTAGTTCTCCTCTGCGCCTCTCTGACAATCCTGCTTCACTCTCCAAACTTTCCTCTCAGACTGAACACTAACTCCTCCCTCAGGTCAGGCTTGAGGAATGCTCCCTGGAACTCCAGGTTCAGAGCTCCCTCTGCTGGCCTGAGGGAGAAACTGCGTTGGATGTTGGTACCTACTGGCCAATGATTTCCCCAATTACCTCCAGGCTCAGCATTAACCCTTTGGAGGGGTAATCTAGTCACTTACGATCTAGAATTTCATATCGCTAACGAGATTGCTAGCGATGTCGCAGCATGTAAAGTACCCTTAAGGTTAAGGTCTTGGTTTAGAAAGCCAAAATTTGGTGACAGGTTCCCTTTAAACAAATACGTTAATTTGGGTCCTCCCTGTGTCATGGCTCCTCTCACCAGTGATTGTCAGCGCTGGCTTGCCTGATCTTTCTCTGCACTGATTTTTGTATGATCTATATCCCCTGCAAGGCTTTGTGCATACTGCAGTTTATACTGTAAGCTTGAGTTGAAAGACTAAGCCTGTCAGGACCTGCTAGGAATGTTTACAGGCAACAATGACATTCATAGCCTGCACTGAGTAAGTGAAATATGTTACCACACAGCGCATCTGGGGGAAGATGTTTTCACCTTACAGTTGCATCGTTAGAGAGGATCTATCAGCTCTCCGGACTTATCGCTAAATAAGTAACTGTAATCCCCAAAATATAAAAGCAGCTGTGATGGGAGCTGCATTCTGCTGTTCCAATGTTATTACCACTAGAAATGTTCGAATAAATTGACAACTGGGTGTTACCAGTTGGAGGCATGTCAAGGCACAGTCTTACACAGCCCAATCAGAGTTGTCGGTAGACCCTGGTGGACCTAACTAGGCTGCACAAGTTCGATCTTCATCCATCAAGTCACCATGGCTGGAGATCAAGCTGTTTAAAAAAAAAAAAGATGCACCTGTGGCGCCCTGGACTAGCCAGGTTGTCACAGATAACACACAAACACCCCACCCCCATTAGACAGGGACAACAGCCAAACACAAAACCCTTGTTGCCTCCCTCCAGTGTCTGATGTCCACACCAGGTGGGGCGGAGCCAAGCAGTTGGCTCCACCCACCGAGGAGTTCACAGGCCTGGAGGCGAGAAAAGTTTAGTTTAGTCCAGGAGGTGGAAGTGAGAGGAGTAAACACTTGGGTCTCTGGGTTTGTGGCCCAGGCACTGACAGCAAGGTTGGCAGACGGTGGTGGCCGTCTGCAGGAGGGGTGAAGCAATGCGGAATCGTAGGACCGGGGTCGGGCGTTGGCCCGCCGGTACCGACCGGGGAGCGAAGTGAAACCAGCACACACAGGCAGGGCCATCGGACCCCGACCAGGCTTGGAGCCGCCGACAATAGTCAAATCCGAATGTGACCGGAACCACAGGGGTTTCCTAACAGCAAAAGTCAAGGCAACCGCCCACACCATGAGGGTATACAGCTACCGCCTAAGGCTAGAGACCCAAGGGCCAGCGCCTGCGGGCAAACGGGCTCCTCCGGTACCCATACACTGGGGAGCGGACTACCGTTAGGGATCCTTAGTAGTCAAACAAGAACATCAAGGTGCAGGGAAAGACAGCCGCCATCACCTGTCCGGGAAGAGACACAGCAGCCGGCTGCAGGACCCGTCCATCCAGCCGTTTGGTTTACCGAGGACTTTGTACATTTCTTACTGAGTGAGTACACCCTTGCCATCCGGCACCACGCCGCGCTGTCCCTGCAACCCTGCACCTCACCAACCCTGCCTCCCCATCACATCATCGGGCCCCGGGACCACCGACCCCTACCCACGGAGGGGGAAAACAACATCCCAGCTGCTCCCTACCATCGCTCCCGGGATCCCCGTCACCAGCAGCGATGGTGCCCATCTTCACCACGACCCGTGGGTGGCGTCACGGACTAAATCCCCCAAACCAACCACCCTTTTCACTCACGGGCGAGGAGCGCCGCTCGAGTCCCCGGATCCGGCCCACCGCTCGAGCCACCGAGCAGCAGCCACAGCAGCTGCAGCAGCGCCGGTCCCGAGCATTAGCGAGAGGGCAGCAGCGGCGGCGTTGTGACGCCCTGGGCAAGCCAGGGGTCACAGGTCACTGCACCATCACACCCTACATCCCAGTTAGGAACACCAAAGCTAAACAAAATCCTTGTTGCCTTCCTCCAGAGGCTGGGGTTCACACCAGGGGGGTGGGCCAGGCGGTTGGCTCCGCCCACCGAGGAGGACACAGCTCTGGAGGCGGGAAAAACCAGCAGTCAGCTCAGGGAAGAGCTTGAGGGGACTTAAGCTAGGGAGGTGAAGGAGTAAACAGCTAAGATGAGCTAAGGAAGTGAAAGTAGTGAAGTGAAGTGGAAGTGGTAAAGGAGGAGTAAGAGAAGCTGAAGGAAAGTGAGAACAGTTACAGAAAAGAAGCTTGAAGTGTGTCCAGCTGTGTGCAGGACGGGGTCAGCAAGGTCAGCAACAGTGGTGATTGTCTGAAGGGGTGACCGTTTGGAAGTTCCTGGAAGGGCCGCGGACGGGTAGTGACCCGGCGGTCTGGAGCAGCGTACCAAAGGACAGTCAGCACCAGGGCAGGGGCCTCTCAGACCCCGGCAAGGCTAGGAGTCGCCAAATTTGCCAAATCCGTCAGTGAAGGGGACGTAGATCCCCCAACAACCAAGTCCCGATTGACGGCAACAGCCCAACCTGTACAACAGAGACACCGCCACCGCCAGGGCACCAGT
Source organism: Anomaloglossus baeobatrachus (assembly GCF_048569485.1). Classification (NCBI taxonomy): domain Eukaryota; kingdom Metazoa; phylum Chordata; class Amphibia; order Anura; family Aromobatidae; genus Anomaloglossus; species Anomaloglossus baeobatrachus. The sequence continues at coordinate 193,754,443 of NC_134360.1, read as the reverse complement.
TTCTGAGGGCCAGCGCCTGCGGGCAAAGAGTAGAGCTCCTCCGGCCCAGCTTGAGGCCGGGGAGCGGGTTACCGGTGGGAACCCATCGCGACCAACAGACAACATTAGGTGCAAGGAAAAGGGACATCACCGCTACCGACTGGGTGAGCAACTGCAGCCGTCCGTGGGACCGACCAACCAGCCGTTTGTTTACCAAGAACTGTGTCACTGTCTCAGGCTGAGTGAGTACCACAGTGCCGCAAGGCACAGCGCTGCCCCCGCGTCCCTGCGCCCACCAGGCCCTGCACCCTGCGCTCCATCACCGGGCCCCGGGATCACCAACCCCTACCCACGGAGGGGCAACACAACACCTGGCTGCTCCGCATAACCATCCCCGGGAGCCCCATATTGAGCAGCGGTGGTGCTACAAATCACCACAACCGTGGGTGGCGTCACGGACATTATCCCAACACCCCAAATTCCCCCCTTTCACTTACGGGCGAGGAGCGCCGCTCGAGAAACCCCCGGGATCCGGCCCACAGCTCGAGCCATCACTGAGCAGCGGCAGCCGCCGGACCCGAGCAGAAGGGGTGAGCGCGGTGTGCTGACACCCTCCTCCCCGCCCGCGACAACTTGGCGTCACGAACAGGATCCTACCGCTCTGCCGTCTGGTGGAGGTGCGCCTTGTGACCGCCGGAGGTATCCGGCTGAAAAATTTCAAAAGTCGCCATCTTTGGCGCGAAAAGTTCCCGCTCGAGCGTCTTCTCGAGTAGCAGAGGCGCGAAGGCCAAGACCCCGCCCCCAATTGAGGAGGGGCCGGAAAGAGCTAAGGGGGACGCGATGGCGGCTGGCTGCATGTAGCTGCAGCTATAAAAGCAGGGACGCCAGGACTCTGCGGACATCCCGTTCCTGGAAGAAGAAGTCACCATGTGGATGCCGTCCCGCGACACCGTAGCCCCCGCGCCTGGAACCGCGGCGTGGGTGGAGATCCGGACCGCGCAGCTCTACCAACGGCTGCAGGTGAAGATGCAGCTCCTCATGGAGGAGTGGGAGGCCGACATGGCGGACGTTGTAGCCACCGTGCGGAGACGCGAGGAGGAAGCGGAGAAAGGGAGGGTGAGTGACCCACGTCCCGATGCCCTGGAAGGGTCGGTCATCGCGGCTGCGGGGCCCGGTCCAAGCCCTCTCCTTTCGCTGCCTCCCTTGCCACTGTCCCGGAGGCCGTGACCCCGCCATTAGGCCTGCTACCACCGCAACCGGTAGCAGTACCCAGCATCCCCGCCCAGGCGGGCCAGCCTGTAGCCGGAGCCCGTAGTAAACCGGAGGTGTTGCCGTGGAAGATTCCGAAGGTTGAACCGGAGGCATCCCCTGAAAAGTCCCCCGAGCCGGAGCTGATGACCCGCTCCGAGCTGAAGGCCCAGCAGCGGAAAGCCCCTATGCCCATCCCCCACACCTCGGCTGAGGTAGCGCCGGGTTGTTGCTGCAAGGCAGCGCCCAAGGCCAAGACACCGCGGGACATGCCGCCCAGATTCCTGACAGTGGGCAATGTCCAGGATGTCCCGCGGGGCCCGACCCGTGCGCCGGAGCTAGCAGCAGCGCCGTATTGGGATAGGGAGCCGGTACCGTTGGGCCTGGAGATCGCTGAACGGGAACGGAAGAAGGCCGAGCTGGTGGCCAGAGCCATCCGGGAAAAAGAGAACCTCCGGCAAGCAACAGCCCGTGTCCGGGGACCGTTGTACGAGGGGCAGGTGACGCGGTTTGATGTCCGCCGGGGCAACGGGTTCATTTACGAACCGGGCCTGGAGGCCGAAGTGTTCATAGCCCGGCGGGATGTGAATGCCCACCTGCCTGAGGAGCATCCCGGCCGCAATCTGATGCCGGGTGACATCGTGCAATACGACCGGTACTTTGGGGAGCGGGGGTGGTTCGCGCTGGACGCTAAACTAAGGAGGGGCCCAGAGGCCCGAGCGAGCGCAGCACTCCCTCCCTTGGCAGCGGCACCAGACCTTGAGTATCCGGAGTAGGGCAACAAATGCCCGTTGCACCGTCCTCGTTGGGACCATCAGTAAGACTGAGTTTAAGTTTGTGTTTGAAAGTTGAAAAATGATAAGAAGAAAATAATTACCGAAGTTTCACCTGCTTGTCTGTGTGATTTGCAACCGGCCGGAGCCGGCACCGTTGTCCCCGTGGGGACCGTTTACAAATTGTTTTTGCATGGGAACTATCCATGGACAAGCCCGTGAACTTGCAGGGCAACCACAGACGTTAGTGGCTTGTAAATATGTTGTTTACCGTTACCGTTTTCCGCAATGCCGCCTCCGGAGAGGCAGATTGGAGGGAGGGCCCGCAGCAGAGCAGGCTGGGGCCCAGCCACCACAGGGACCGGTCGTTACCCTCTGGAGGGGAAGGACAGATCCCGCTCGGGTACCGTGTGCTGGACTGTGGGTCAAGGGGTGCTGCCTGGGTTTTAGGGGCAGCATCAGGGCCAGGTTACTTGGGTGGGAGAGAGCGGAAACCGTAACCGTAAACCGTTGCAACGTTTAAGAAATGTGCCTCCCGTAAGGGAAGAGTTATTAAAAATGTATTTATGTTTTATTAACCTTGTTACCCCTTTTTACAGAAAAATAAAACCGGTGTTGGATCGGCAGCCCGCGGACGGTCTGCATTTTGCTAAGGGGGAATTGACGCCCTGGGCAAGCCAGGGGTCACAGGTCACTGCACCATCACACCCTACATCCCAGTTAGGAACACCAAAGCTAAACAAAATCCTTGTTGCCTTCCTCCAGAGGCTGGGGTTCACACCAGGGGGGGTGGGCCAGGCGGTTGGCTCCGCCCACCGAGGAGGACACAGCTCTGGAGGCGGGAAAAACCAGCAGTCAGCTCAGGGAAGAGCTTGAGGGGAGTTAAGCTAGGGAGGTGAAGGAGTAAACAGCTAAGATGAGCTAAGGAAGTGAAAGTAGTGAAGCGAAGTGGAAGTGGTAAAGGAGGAGTAAGAGAAGCTGAAGGAAAGTGAGAACAGTTACAGAAAGGAAGCTTGAAGTGTGTCCAGCTGTGTGCAGGACAGGGTCAGCAAGGTCAGCAACAGTGGTGATTGTCTGAAGGGGTGACCGTTTGGAAGTTCCTGGAAGGGCCGCGGACGGGTAGTGACCCGGCGGTCTGGAGCAGCGTACCAAAAGACAGTCAGCACCAGGGCAGGGGCCTCTCGAACCCCGGCAAGGCTAGGAGTCGCCAAACTTGCCAAATCCGTCAGTGAAGGGGACGTAGATCCCCCAACAACCAAGTCCCGAGTGAAGGCAACAGCCCAACCTGTACAACAGAGACACCGCCACCGCCAGGGCACCAGTTTCTGAGGGCCAGCGCCTGCGGGCAAAGAGTAGAGCTCCTCCGGTCCAGCTTGAAGCCGGGGAGCGGGTTACCGGTGGGAATCCATCGCGACCAACAGACAACATTAGGTGCAAGGAAAAGGGACATCACCGCTACCGACTGGGTGAGCAAGTGCAGCCGTCCGGGGGACCGACCAACCAGCCGTTTGTTTACCGAGAACTGTGTCACTGTCTCAGGCTGAGTGAGTACCACAGTGCCGCAAGGCACAGCGCTGTCCCTGCGCCCACCAGGCCCTGCATCCTACATATCATCACCGGGCCCCGGGATCACCAACCCCCCTACCCACGGAGGGGCAACACAACACCTAGCTGCTCCACATCACCACCCCCGGGATCCCCGCATTGAGCAGCGGTGGTGCTACAAATCACCACAACCGTGGGTGGCGTCACGGACATTATCCCAACACCCCAAATCCCCCTTTCACTCACAGGCGAGGAGTGCCGCTCGAGAACCCCCGGGATCTGGCCCACAGCTCGAGCCACCACTGAGCAGCGGCGGCCGCCGGACCCGAGCAGAAGGGGTGAGCGCGGTGTGCTGACACCCTCCTCCCCGCCCGCGACATAACGGCGCACCAGCGATCTTGACCAGGTCAGATCGCTGGTGTGATCGCTGGAGTGTCGCTAAAGTGTGACGGTACCCTTAGGCTGGGGACACACGAGCGTATGGCATCCATGAGAGTGCACTGGATGCGATATGCTAATGACCCTCGGCTCCAGCTCTGCTGAGAGTGTACGCCGAGTGTCATACCACTGTAATGCGATCCTGCGATTGGATCACAGCTCTGAAGGAGATGATTGATTGCTGCTCAGTTTATTCTAGGCAAAAAGCTTATTGGAGGTGTAGAGTTTCATATTTCTGGGAGACGCTCAGTTGCGCACAGACCCAGGGTTTTTATATCAGAACACCATATAGTTTATTGCCCATCATAAACTTTGCAGTTTGAAAACAAAAACAATCTTTCTCCAGTACAAGTGAATAATAAACAATCCTTCCTTCAGACACAATGTAACAAGGTAAATGTAGCCTCACCAATCTAGGTATTCCAGGCAGTAGAAGCTATAGCAGTTTTAAATGCATTCACCAAAGAAACACAGCTCTGTTCCGCTCCAGATCAATTCCACTCTGCTGAGCTAACCCAGCTGCTGCTATTGACCTGTGAGCCCATTTTTTTTCCTCCATACCACAATTTTTCTAAAAAATTTTTAGAAAGCTTGAAATTTTCATACTCGCCTCTGAGCTATTTTAGGCTTTAATTTTAATTTTTTTTTTTCAGGAAATTTACATGTATATTAGCTGCAATATAGAGACTCAGACCCTATGTTTTGTGTTGAAGCATATAATGCGCGTGTGCAAAGGTCATTATGCAAGGAGGAGGTGCGGGGTCAGATGTACAGTTCTGGGTGTCCCAATTCAAGAAAGACATTGATATATTGGAGCAAGTCCAGAGAAGAGCCACCAAGATGGTAGAAGAAAAACAGAGACCAAGTAGAGCGGACCTCATATTTGTTGTAATATACATGGACCCCATAGAATACATACAAAAACTTGTGAACAAGAAGGGGTATTTATCATGGGTTTTTTTTTTTTTTTTTTTCCAAAACGTTTTTTATTGATTTTTCAAATTTGTAAAAACATGACAAGTATCATTGCAAAAGAAGAACATTCATCTGACAAAATGTGACATAGAGGTGGGTGATACCCCAATTTGGAGTTCCATGTTGCTGTTCGATTTAAGATAGTATACAGTAACATTAAACCAAAACAGAGGTAATGAAATATAATATAACATATGCAATACAATTCGTTAAATCTCTGTGTCGTCCCTGAATGATTTCAATTTTGCTAGCGTGTCTTGGTATTCCCAACCGTCTCGTCTCCCCCTCCCGCCAGAGCCCCCTCCTAGGTGATTCTCAGTTTACCCAGGCTGTCCTGGATATCGCTCAGGATATACCACTCCGAGTGAACAAAAGGTGCCATCAGGTTAATTATTTCTCCCTGTGTGAATTGGCTTTCAATAAAATGTCTCCATCTCACAAAAAACTTGGCTGTCAACCCATCTTTATCCCTCTCCGCTTCTAGTTTTTCCCACTTCAGAAGGTTGTGTAATTCGCCCACAACCTCCTTTATGGATGGGCCCTCCCTTTGAATCCAGTGTTTTAAGATGCAACGCTTAGCTATCATGGCTATGTCATGCGTTATTGCGTATTTCCTCTTTTCCTGCGTGCTCGGTCCTCCTCCTACTCCTCCCTCAAAGGAGTGGAAAATCCACACCATTAAGTCTAGTTTGCTGAAAATTCCCCATGTTGACTGGGCAAATAGTCTGACTTGGTTCCAGAACCTAGCGATTGTCTCACATTCCCATAGCCCATGCAGCATATCCGTTTTTTCTTTTTGACACTTAGGACACCACCTATCCCTACCTGGTATGTTGAAACCTATAATGGCCCTATGTAGAATTCTGAATTGAGTGTCTCTCCATCTCTCATTGGTAATATGTTTCCGCACTTGTACCCATCCTCTCAGTATATCATCCACCACTTCTTCCCTTCCCAATTGTTTCCCCCACGCTTTTAAAGTCCGACTATCCTCCCGTGAGATAAGCACCCCCCTTAGCGATCGATAAATTTTAGAGACATTTATACTTGTTACATCACATTCCAGTAACTCATCAATCGAACTTCTGTTCAGCTCTCTTCCAACCACACCCAGGTCTCCTATTATTCCATGTTTCAATTGTTCATATTGGATGACATGTGAGCTATTAAGGTTGTACTTATCCAACACTTCCCGACCTGTCATCCACCTCCTGTCCTCCACATTCATAACATCTATCATTCTCCTGACTCCCCTCTCTTTCCATCTAGTAAATAGCTTGTTTTCTCGTCCCAGGGGAAAATTTGGGAATGCCCAGGGGTTCAAGTACTTGGACACTTTCCATGAGAGCCCCAGTTTTTTCCTTACCGACTTCCATGTTAGCATGGTGTCTCGGAATATAATTGAGTTCCTTATGTGCCCTTCAACCCTGGATAGTGGGGAGTGCAGAATGGACGTCAGATCCCACGGTGACGCATATTTAGTTTCCATCGCATGATCTGAGTGCCTACTCGTTCCTCTCACCCAATCAATTACATGCCTCATGATACATACAAGATTATACCCTTGGACATCTGGAAAGTTTAGACCTCCCTCCTCTGCTGACTTCATCAGCGTACGCAGCTTTATTCTGGGTTTCCTTCCCCTCCACAGAAATTCTGTATACGCGGAGTTGAGCTTATTCACATCCTTTAGTTTTAGCAATAGCGGGATTGTCTGGAAGGGATACAGCAGCCTAGGAAAGCTCATCATTTTTATCAGGTGACATCTTGCCAGTAATGGAAGTGGCAGACCTTTCCATCCCTTTAATTGAACTATAATTTTCCTGATTAGCGGTCCATAATTCAAGTTATAGATTGTTTCCACCGATCTTCCTATATGCACTCCCAGGTATTTAATTGAAGATTGTGCTATAGGAATTCCACATAGACAGCCATCCCTTATTTGTCCCCCCATTGTCCCATGATGCCCCTTTAGGAACATGATCTCGCATTTTTTTTTGTTCAGTTTGAAACCGGAGAATGAGCCAAATTTTTCAATCAAGGCAAGAGTCTGTGGCAAATCCGCACCGGGGTCCCCCATATAAAGTATGATGTCATCAGCAAAAAGCGCTGTCTTTACTTCTGAACCCCTTATCTTGATTCCTTTAAAGCTATTTTGTCCCTGTAGTATTCTTGACAACGGCTCGATTGCCAGGTTGAATAAAAGAGGAGATAATGGGCAGCCCTGTCTTGTTCCCTTCATCAAAGGGAACACGTCTGATAGAAAGCCCGGAGTGTGTACCCTAGCTCCCGAGTTGGCATAAAGGTTTCTAATGTAAAGTCTCATCTTGCCTACAATCCCTATGGCCTCCATTACCCTGTCTAACCACCCCCAATTTACATTATCAAACGCTTTTTCTGCGTCAAGTGTAACTAGGGCAGGTCTAGCCCCTCCCTCAGTGAGACCCAGTCTAACCGCGTCTACCACTAGAATTGTCTTTCGGATATTGGTAACGGCATTTCTCCCCTTAATAAACCCCACCTGGTGATTCGTAATGATCCTAGGTAAGATCTCGGCCAGTCTATTAGCCATGATCTTGGACATAATTTTTAAATCCTGATTTATGAGCGATATAGGTCTATAACTAGAGGGATCATCCAGGTCCTTGGTTCCCTTGGGGAGTAATTTAATATATGCTATGTTGGAATTTTTGGGTATTTCCGCCCCTCCCAGGAAAGCATTAAAGACTGAGGTTAGATCCGGCGAGATCAGATCCTTCAGAGCCTTATAGAATTCACTATTGAAACCGTCAGGTCCCGGTGCCTTGTTGGTGTTAAGCTCCCCAATTGTTCTCGTCACCTCCTCTACTGTGATATCTGCGTTTAAGGCACTCAAATCTTCCTCCGTCAAGCTAGGCATTTGGGCTTGTCTTAGCCACTCTGCCTCATCAGTCATGTCGTTATTCCCTGACCCATATAGTTTTCTATAGTAATCTCCCAACAGTTTATTAATGTCCTTAGGATCCGTAGTCACCTCTCCCCCCTTTGTTTTCAGTTTAGAGATCACTGTCATCTTTCTGCTGCCCCTTGCCAGATTGGCCAACATCCTTCCCGCCTTGTTGCCAAACCTATGTAAGTCAACCTCCTTGTGCGACCAGAATAGTTGTTCCTTTTTTTTGGCCCATTCGTCAAATCCCTCTTTTGCCTCCAGCCATCTGCCTTTTGTCATGAGAGATCTATTTGTCACATAATTTGTATATGCTACCCGTACTGCTTCACTATGGAAATTATAATTCTCATTGGTTTTCCGTTTGATCATGGCTGCCTACCCCACCAGACGGCCCCTTAGGACCGCTTTTGCCGTTTCCCAAAATATCACTGGGGACTCTCTATGTTCCTTATTGTCCTCTGCGAATTCTCCCCACCACTCCTGTAGCACCTTATGGAAATTATCTTGCCTGAGAAGGAACGATGGGAATCTCCATATGATATCTGTACCTCTCCTGAATTTCTCTCTAATGCCCAATCTCACCGGACTATGATCAGAGATCACCATATTCTCTATCACACAATCTTGCGTTCCACTCAGTAAGTCTTGCGAGATCCAGAACTGATCAATACGTGACCAGCTATCATGAGGGTGAGAGAAGTGTGTTTACTCTCTGTCATGTGGGTGAGTTAGTCTCCAGATGTCTTTCAGTCCTAGTCTTCTAATGTTACATCCCTATTGTCTAAACTCCTGCCCACATTAGCTGTCCCCTCCTCGCCCCTCCTCCTATCTTCAGCTGAGTCTGGGACGGTGTTAAAATCGCCTCCCACTATAATGTTAGCCTCCCCATCTGCTAATATGGTGGCCTTTATGTCATCATGAAATGTGATTTGTTGTGAATTTGGGCCATAGACATTATAAATACTGAGTTTCCCGCTGGACTAACGATTGTTAAGTGCTGCCACCTTCCATGGTCGTCTGCCTCATGTGCCACTACCTCATGACTGAATTGTTTATTTATTAGGATCATAGTGCCCGCTTTTCTACCTTGTGCCGCTGCCCCGTAAACGGTGCCCACCCAATGTTTCTTCATGCGGAAAAAGTCCTCCCCCCCCAAGTGGGTTTCCTGTAATAAGGCAATGTCTGTCTTTAGTCTTTTCAGATGTCTCAATATCATTGCTCGTTTGTTAGGTGATCTCAGCCCTTTAACATTCCACGTAGTTATCTGTATCATGTTTACCTGTGTATTCTGCTTTTACTACTCCCTCCCCTATGGGCCCCTGCATCAAGGAAGACGAGATGTTCGACACTAGAATCACAGTTGGTACCACAAAATCGACACTCCCTTTCCCCACCTTGCAAATATAACAAATACAACAAAAAGCATGTAACTGTAAAACATATTTTCCCTTCCGAGAAATCCACGGCGCTTCCCGCCACGTTGGTGAGCTCCCCTATTCCTAGCCAAAATATGTAGCTCCCTAATCACCCCCCAAAAAATATATGTTCTATCCCCGGACTAACTTGAATAAGCCTTTGAAAATTATGCAAAAATTAGCACAGTATGTCAAAACCTCAGCAAGATTCTCCAGTCCTACTTATCTCTGACTCCAGGTAGCCATCAGTCCGCCCAGAACAGGCCCACTTCATTTGAATTTGGATGATGTTCCTGGACAAAGGAGAAAAAGAAAAAAAGACCAAGGGGAGAGAAGATGGAGAAAGAAAGAAGAAGAACAAAAAAAAAAAGAGAGGGGGGGGAAGAGGACCCAGACTTTGGGATGTTTTCCTCTCTTTTCTCCCTTCCCCCTCCTCCTCTCACCACCCCAACCCTCTCTCCGTAATGCATCCTCCTCAACGCCTCTCCCTGTTTGGGAAGAGAAAAAAAAAAAACAGGCAAAAAAAGGAAAAACAATGAGCGAGTTCCAGTTCAGGTATCATGGTTTCTCTCCAAGGGTTGGTTCCTGTGTTCCAGGCGAGAATTATGCTGTCGACCCGGGCTTGGCCTCCTTTCCTCCCTGGTCTCGACTTGCTTTTGTCCCCCAAGACGTCCCACATCTCTTCCTGAGCTTGTGGGGGATCCTCTTCTATTATTCCCTTTTCCACTAGCTCCTTTTTCTTGCCTTTCTGACCTAGTCTTGTTGAGCTCTGCCATGAGAATGTTTTCTGCTTCTTTGTAGTCCTTGTAGTATACAAACGAGCCATTGGGGTTTCTAACTTTCAGTGTAGCAGGGTATAATAGCTGGCACTTTACTTTTTTGTTGTACAGAAATGAGCAAATTTTGGTAAATTCTTTTCTCCTTCTGGATACTTCCGCTGAATAATCCCCAAAAATTAGCAGTCTGTTGCCTTGATATTGTAGTGGACGCTTTCGTTCTCTAAAGGCCCTCAATATTTCCTCCTTATGCTTATAATCAAGGTACTTGACAATCACCTGCCTGGCTCTTATCGGGGTATTCTTGTTTGAGTTTTGGCCCTCTCCCTTATTCGCCTCCTGGTGTCTCAGTGGACCCACTCTGTGGGCTCTTTCAACTCTGAATTTCGCCTTTATGCCCAGGGCTTGCGGTAGCTCCAACTCGCATATATTATCCAACTGTCCAATCGACACAGACTCTGGCAACCCGACTATACGTAGGTTGTTTCGTCTCGATCTGTTTTCCAAATCGTCCGCTTTATCCTTCAAGTATTCATTAGATTTTGCTAGAGCTGCTATTTGTGCTTGCATAGCCAGTATTGTCTCCTCGGAGTCAGATATTCTCTGCTCTGATTCTGCCAGTCTAGAGGCATGGGCATTTATCTGTTTTTGCATATTAGCTAATGATGTTTGTATGGCTGCCTCAATAGCCACTTTAACCTCTTTTGACAAGTGTGATGTCACTTCTTCAGCCAGTTTTTTATAGTCCACATTAAGCTTTTGTGTGTACTTGTCTTGGCCTGCAGGTGGTGCTGTTTTCTTAGTTCTCTTTGTCTGGACTGGGCCACCACCTCCATCCCCCAATAACTTGCAGGCTTGTGATGTTGGTGTAGTAGGCTGCTTTTTGTTTCCTTTGGAAGGGGTACTATGAATTCTTGCATTTGACTTCCTGTGAGTCTGAGTGGGATTAATCTCCCTGTGCTGTTTGTCAGTTTCATCCTCCAACACTGCGTGTGTCTCTGAGCTGCCCTGCTTTGTCTGCATCCTCTCTCCCCTCTGCCTCCATATCCCATTCATCCTCCCATTGCGATCCACCATCATCAGTCCCCTGCATCCACCTCTCTCCTGCTGTGTCCTCCTGTGACTCCTTAGATAGATATCTTCCTTATCTCCTGTCTCCTCACTCATATCTCCCTTATCTCTCCCCTTCCAGCTCTGTGTTTGCTTTTCTGTGTCTCTCACCATGCGCTCAGGCTCCTCCCCCATCAGGCTCCGCGCCATTATCTTATCTTCTCCCCTGTCCATATCAAAGCTTCTCCAGGCTGCCTCACCGCTCCCAGCACTTCTCAGGAGGTACCGTTCCATAGCTGGCTGCTTTAGGTAACCTCCTGTGCTGCTCTCTGTTTGGTGGCTCGTCCGGGGGGGTCTGTTTTTAGTCGGTTTCTGTGAGGGGTGGCAGGAGCTTCTCCTCTAAGCTTCCACCTCAGCCAGGACAGGAACCGGAAGTTATCATGGGTTTTTTTTAAGTAAAACTACTGTACCACAGTTGTGAAAAAGTATACAGTTTTTATTATTACAAAAAGTGCAAATATCAAAAATCACATGTGATGACAGTTAGTAGTTTGACATACATAGTTAAAATCCAATTAGATGAGACAGAGAGAGAAAAAGGTCCCAGGGAGGGAGACAGACTACCCCTTAACTAAAACTGGTAAGAAAGTAGTATTACTATATCCCGGGGGGGCATATAAGTAACCAAAAGATATCAATAGTATACCCCCTGGGCTAGTGGAGTGATGGAATGTCCATACATTAAACAGTAACCAACAGGATAAGGTCCAGATCAGGGCCTGAATTCTAGTGGTGTTACATACTGGTGTATTCAGGCCCTGATCTGGACCTTATCCTGTTGGTTACTGTTTAATGTATGGACATTCCATCACTCCACTAGCCCAGGGGGTATACTATTGATATCTTTTGGTTACTTATATGCCCCCCCGGGATATAGTAATACTACTTTCTTACCAGTTTTAGTTAAGGGGTAGTCTGTCTCCCTCCCTGGGACCTTTTTCTCTCTCTGTCTCATCTAATTGGATTTTAACTATGTATGTCTAACTACTAACTGTCATCACATGTGATTTTTGATATTTGCACTTTTTGTAATAATAAAAACTGTATACTTTTTCACAACTGTGGTACAGTAGTTTTACTTAAAAAAACCCATGATAAATACCCCTTCTTGTTCACAAGATGGTAGAAGGTCTGCAAACCATGTCCTATGAAGAATGGCTAAAAGAACTAAGGATGTTTAGTTTGAAAAAGAGAAGGTTGAGAGGAGACTTAATAGCGGTCTACAAATATCTGAAAGGTAGTCACAGTGCAGAGGGAACTACCCTATTCTCATTAGCACAAGGAAGTATAAGAAGCAAAGAGATGAAACTTAAAGGAAGAAGATTCAGATTAGACATTAGGAAAAACTTTCCGACAGTGAGGGCAGTCAGGGAGTGGAACAGGCGACCACGGGAGGTAGTGAGGGCAGGCAGGGAGTGGAACGGGCGACCACGGGAGGTAGTGAGGGCAGGCAGGGAGTGGAACAGGCGACCACAGGAGGTGGTGAGCTCTCCATCAAGGGAAATCTTCAAGCAGAAACTGGATAAACATATAGCTGGGATGATTTAGGAAGACCTGCACTCGCAGGGGGTTGGACCCGATGGCACTTGAGGTCCCTTCCAACTCTACTATTCTATGATTCTATGAGATGTGGCATCACCTATTGTGATTAGCAGATTCTGCTTTATCAGCTACTGTATAAATAAAGATGTGACCCATCATTGTAATCCTGCTGATAAGGAGACTGCTGAAAACTATTTTTGAAAAGAGAGGAAGTATGAGTTTAAAAGTACCCTAGTGGCCGTTGTGAAAATTTCAAGAATACTAATATAGATTTGTTATATATATATATATATATATATATATATATATATATATATATATATATATATATATATATACATATATATATATATAAAGTGATATGAAAGAAAATGCCACTTTTTTTTTTCTTTTTTTTTAAATGCATGTAACAAAAAACCTGATTTAAATAAAATGTCATTTTCTGGTAATACCTTCCCTTTAGGAGTTAAAAAAAAAAGAAATGATTCACACCAGAGACTTGAGGGACATTAACACACATATAATGGGCTATTATTTTAACGACTGATTTAAAGTATTTTGAAAGGTACACTTTGTAAAAGTTCCCAATCTTTAACCTTAATGATGAAAATGTATAAAATTTCCTTTGATTTTTTTTCTTACTGGTAAAACTTTAATCACTACTATCAATATGATTTCTGTGTGAGGAAGAATGTCATTGCCTTCATTTCGGGAATTAAATCGCTAACAGAGCTGAGATTCTGCTTGCATGGCAATGTCATACCGTCTGAACTCTGCGTCATGCTGGCCAGGAAACAGGAAGTGTCCAAATTAGGCTGACGGAGTAGAAAAGTCCCTATGTAAAACTATAATTTCTTTGTGCAGACCGGGGAAATTTTCAGATATTTGAAAAGCTGAACAAGTCTTTGTGGACAGTCTGAGAATATTCCATGTTACCGGTTAATCCTGCTCTTAACTTTCTGGTTATGGATGAATACAGTGGAAGTAATCTGTTTTGGAAATAGCCATTTATATATGTACAAATTGAAAACCTTATAACACATTATACTTCTATTGAAATATATAAGTTATATTTGCTTTATTTATATCACATGCTCCTTCCCATCTTTTTTCACCTTTTTTTTATGCTTTCCGTGGCTATCACCATATCTCAAGCATGCGCTCTCCGTCCCCTTTCCCTGTTCCTCTTCTTCGGCATCTTCCAGCAGCTATCCCTCCTTCTCGTCTTCTGACAATGCACTGTTAGGGGTACTTTGCACGTTGCGACATCGCTACTGCAATATCGTCGGGGTCAAAACGAAAGTGACGCACATCCGGCGCCGGTAACGACATCGCAACGTGTAAAGCCTAGATGCACTGATAAACTATCGCAAAAGCGTCGTAAATCAGTGATCTGTGTAGCGTCGGTCATTTTCATAATGTCTCACCAATAAGAGATACGATGTTGTTCCTTGTTCCTGCGGCAGCACACATCGCTGTGTGTGAAGCCGCAGGAGCGAGGAACATCTCCTTACCTGCCTCCACCGGCTATGCTGATGGAAGGAGGTGGGCGGGATGTTTATGTCCCGCTCATCTCCGCCCCTCCGCTTCTATTGGCCGCCTGCCGTGTGACGTCGCTGTGACGCCGCACGACCCGCCCCCTTAGGAAGGAGGCGGGTCGCTGGCCAGAGCAACGTCACAGGGTAGGTAAGTGCGTGTGAAGCTGCCGTATCGATAATGTTCGCTACGGCAGCTATCACAAGATATGGCATGTGCGACGGGGGCGGGGACTATCGCGCTCAACATTGCTAGGATCAGCTAGCGATGTCACAGTGTGCAAAGTACCCCTTAGGTGTTTATCCCTATCATGACCGCTCAACTTCATTCAATTCTTTCCACCACTGCTTGTCTAACAAGCATATGCACTTCACCCTCCTCCTGCTTCTCAAGCTTCATTATTTTCAACATTATTCAGGACCAGGAACATGAGCACTGATGCACGATGGGCTGCACAGCTGAATCACAACCCGGAAATTGTACCTTCTATATAGGACACATGGACCTCACTCATTGTACGCCACTACAGCACAGAATGTGACTATTCCCACATACTGACTGACTCATGTACAGATATTTCACTGTGTCATGGGGTGTACGGATGGAACAGGTTCTCCTAGGCTGAAACAAGAGTTCATACAGCTCACCAGACAACTGGATGTGGATGCGGTCCTTGGATACTTGGATCACCTTCCAGGTAAAGGCTTGAAACATGAAAAAGAGTAAAGTGGGCTTTACACGCTGTGACATCGCTAGCATCGGCTAGCGATGTCGAGCGCAATAGCACCCGCCCCCGTCGTACGTGCGATATTGTGTGATCGCTGCCGTAGCGAACATTATCGCTACGGCAGCGTCACACGCACTTACCTGCTCTGCGAAGTCGCTCTGGCCGGCGAACCGCCTCCTTTCTAAGGGGGGCGGGTCGTGCGGCGTCACAGCGATGTCACACGGCAGCCGTCCAATAGAAGCGGAGGGGCTGAGATGAGCGGGACGTAAACATGCCGCCCACCTCCTTCCTTCCGCATTGCCGGTGTAGGCAGGTAAGGAGATGTTCGTCACTCCTGCGATCATCACACACAGCGATGTGTGGTGCCACAGAAACGAGGAACAACATCGCTAACATCCTGAAAATGATTTTTTGTTTCAGGACGACCTCTCCACGGCAAACGATTTTGCCCTCTTTTGCGATCGTTTAAGATCGCTCTTAAGTGTTAAACGCTGCAATCTCGTTTATGACGCCGGATGTGCATCACAAACACTGTGACCCCGACGATAATTTATTAACAATATCGTAGCGTGTAAAGCCCACTTTAATCCAACCACCGCTTAATTTAAAGAAGACTTTAAAAAATTAAAGTTAAAAATGGTTAAAATCCATTAAAAAAAAACCATGATTGTGAAAACAGAGGGCACACTGTCCGTCAATGCGTTTCAAGCAGATGACTGTTCTTAATCATGACGATGATGATTAAGAACAGGCATCTGTTTGAAACGCGTTGACGGACAGTGTCCCATCTTTTCTCACAATCATGTTTTTTCCATGGATTTTAACCGTCTTTATTAAAGTTTTCTTTTAATTAAGTGGTTGCTGGATTTACTCATTTCATGTTTCGCTCGTAGTCTGACCCTAAATCCCCCGTTACACATAGCGATATCGTTAGCGAGATCGCTGAAATGTCACAGGTTTTGAGACGCAACAGCGACCTCGCTAGCAATCTCGCTACGTGTAACACATAGCAGCGACGGCCCCCCCGCTGCGATATCGCCGATCGTACCTAAACGTCCTGGTTCATTTTTTGATTGTTGGTGTCCCGCTGGGCAGCATGCATCACTGTGTTTAACACCATAATAACTGCCGTGTGACAGGGTCATAACGACCGCCAAGGTCATTATACGGATCGCCGTATCGTTGCTGCGTAGTTAACTAGAGCTACCTGTTTGCCAGCTCACTAGCGACCATGTAGCGACGTACCAGCGATCCTGACCAGGTCATATCATTGTCGGGATCGCTGGAACGTTGCTACGTGTAACGAGACCCTAAGACTGGGGCCCCTGTGTTGTCCCTTATCTCGAGGGTAGACGTAATGGTAGTCAGGCTCGAGCCTTCAACGTGGCCTTGTTTCCTGTCCAAGCCCTGATACTACTTCCACCCACCCAGAGAGTGGACCAGAAACCCAATAACCAAAACCCCACAAATAATCACAGAGAAGGGTAAACGAAAACTCATGCACTCTGCATTCAAATACAAAGGAGGGACAGTATGTGAACTGGGGAGTAACACAAAAGGGGTAGGAAATAACTACACAACTGGAGGAGGACTCACACACCATGCTGAAACGCAAACTGGGGATCACCATACAACTGGATAACAACACGAACCAGGAAGCAAAAAGCTATATCTGGCACTCAGCCCCAGAATCCAGAACCTTATAAAGGCTGGAGATGGTGATCAGCAGCCTGAGCTCCCAACAGCTGATCACAGGCCAGAAGAAATTAACTCCTGCTGTACTGGAGAGCAATGAAGCCAGAACCAGCTGAAACCCATGACAGGCTGTGCAGCTAAAGAAACCCAAGTAGTTTGTCAGACTCTGCAGTGTGAACAGTGCCAGACGACGCCATGACACCCAGGGAGTGTAACGCAGAACACTGCATGACACACTGCCTTTGGGAATTTTGGTGCTATTGTTTGGTAATAATCATGTCTTATGCTATTCAGTTATTCCTCCCTTTGATATATGTGAGTCGCCCACCTGCTGCGGTCGCCTCAGGGACTTCACTCTACCTTTGGGGATGCCACAGGGGCTCCTCTAGAGTATTTCTGGCCACGGTATGTTAGGTTTATTTACATGGGAGTCGTGACGCCACTCACGGTTTGCGGTCAGGGTATGGGTGTTTGCCACTGCAGGTTTAACAAGAGTCTGGGGCTGATGGAATCTGCAGTTGGATGGTGTGGCCTCCCGTGACTGAAGCTGGCCCCAGGGGCTCGGGTGTGTAGAAGAACAGGTCGCAGAATAACTCAGTCTCAGTCCAAAATGTCTTGCAACTGGTTTTTACTCACTTTCAGGTGTTGTTGTGAGGTACCCGGGCGATGCTGAGATGAACCAGGAGAGAACCAGGTATCCTTTAGGCTGGTATAAGGGTAACCGTTAGATCACCTTCCTAGCACTTCTTGTTTCGTACAACCCCTGACTTAAAACTCCGTGGGGTTCATCCAGGGAAGTCGCTACTGCCTTTTCTCCCCTTTCTGGCCTGTTTGCCGGCAGCGTGGACCAAGGAGGATGGCTCCAGGCTTGATCCTCCTTATGGGCCCCCTCGTTGCTGCTGAGGCTCGGACTCTGTTATGGTTGGTAAGGAACCTCTAGTCCCTGCACCTGCAGGATTTAGCAGACCACTAAATGGATGTCTGGCTCTAGGGACCTGTTCCCCGTGCGTGCCTAGTTACCAGAAGTCCCCATACTCGACTTCCTGTCCTCTCTTCAGGTACCTTTCAGGCTGACTGTGTGGCAACCGTTCTTCCCCGCCAGCGGCTACTCCACGTGTAGGGTCTGACTAGTGTGTCCACTCTCCTGCGTCTCCACTATCAGACTGGCTCTCCTTCTCTGACTGCCACTGCAACCCTAGCTCCCAGCCTCTCTACAGCACCCCTTGATTGGATGTGGAGGCACGCCCCCTCCTGAGTCTGCCCAGGGGGTCCCCTCAAAGGTGTGTGAGACCTGGTCACTATGTGTCTGTGCGTACACACCCTATTCCAGCCTTCAGGATTACCTGTCAGTACTGACCCGACATGGGTGCAGTACCTAGTGGCGCCTGACCAGGTCAGGGGCGCCACATATGCATCCTCTACTCTAAAGTTACCCTTTTCCATTTTTAGGTTTTACTTATTTTATATTAATCTCTCTATTTCCCCTTTTCTTACTTTCACAAACAATCATCTTATAACTCTTTTCTTTCTGGTTATGTATTCCCTCTTTTTTATTGGATGCCCTGTTCAGGAATCAATCATCAGCTCCTGATAATTTATATATGAATCCTTTAAGATGTATAGGTTATTTCCACTGTATCATGACCACATTTTTCCTTTGGGTCAATTATATCTTCTACTGTCATTTATTTTGACAAGACCCAATATTAACCAAGTTACTTTTTCCACTTTGTTCCTGTTAAACATTTATGATAAATACCCACAGATCACATATAGATAGGTGCGAATATTTAAAGATTGCTTATTATTATTGTTTATGGTCTCACATGGTTTCAAATGATATTCTTTATATAATTAGCAAAAAGTTAATGTTTACTTCTCACTTTGGAAAATAATAAAAATGATTGAAAACAAATGATATTCTTCGTGTCTGACGTCATCTATATAATAACACAGAATTGTCGTTTATCTTTTTTGAGATTTTATATATATATATATATATATATATATATATATATATATATATATATATATGTCGCGGGCAGAGGAGGGGACGTTGCACTCTCCCACTGGTCGGGTCCGGCTGCGTCTGCTGCTGCTCGGTGGTGGCTCGAGCGGTGGGCCGGATCCCGGGGACTCGAGCGGCGTTCCTCGTCCGTGAGTGAAAAGGGGGAATTCATTGTGGGGATTTGATATTGTCTGTGACGCCACTCATGGTTGTGGTGAGATTGGTGACACCACCGCTGCTCTGGACGGGGATCCCGGGAGCGATGACAGGGAGCAGCCTGGATGTTAGTTCTCCCCTCCGTAGGTAGGGGGGTTGGTTGTCCCGGGGCCCGATTAGGGGGTAGGGATGGATGGCAGGTGGCTTACAGGGCCTGGTGAGGTGCAGGGTCGCGGGGGCAGCGCTGTGCCACACGGCACGGTGGTACTCACTCAGCCAATGATGAACACAGAGTCTCCGGTAAAACAAACGGCTGGATGGACGGGTCCCACAGACGGCTGCGGTGTTTCTCCTCCCGGCAGGTTGATGGTGACTGCCTTTCTCTGCACCTGTGTAGTGTGTACGGTTCCAATGGGTTCCCACCGGTAACCCGCTCCCCAGCTTGGATATGTGCTGAAGGAGCCCCTTTTGCCTGCAGGCTCTGGCCCTGGGAACTTTAGCCTTGGCGGTGACTGTGTTCCCCTCTAACGGTTGGACTGTTGCCTTCTATCGGGACTTGGTTGCTGGGAAACCCAGGAGGTTCCCTTCGCTAACGGATTTGACAAATTGCACGGTGACTCCTAGCCTTGTCGGGGTCCGTAAGCCCCTGCCGGATGGTGCTGGCTTCTCTTTGCGTACCGGTCCGGTACCGCCGGGCCACCGCCCGTCCACGGTCCTTACGACTAGCTCCAATAGGCCTCTCCTGCAGATGGTCACCACCGTCTGCCAACCTTGCTGTTCCGTCCGGGCCACACACCCGGACCACTTTCTGTCTGCTCCTCTACCACGTCACTCCTTCCACTTCAAACTCTAAAACTCAACTCTTCCCTTTTCCCGCCTCCAGGACTGTGAACTCCTCGGTGGGCGGGACCAACTGCCTGGCCCACCCCCTGGTGTGAACATCAGCCCCTGGAGGGAGGTAACAAGGATTTTGTTTGACTTAGGTGTGCCTGACCGGGGTGTGGGGTGTGTTGGTGTAGTTCCTGTGACGACCTGGCTTGCCCAGGGCGCTATATATATATATATATATATATATATATAATGAAAACAGAATGAAAACAGAATGAAAACAGGGGTTCCCTTGCCGGTTTCCCTTGCTGGTACTAACCTGACTTCAAAATGGACTGGCAGCACTTACCAATGTGAACTAGTGCCTATCTGTACGTGATGCAAAATATATGGGAAAAAAAAGAACAGTCGCACACTGTAAAACCACAAAAATACTCTACCTAATAAAATATTTTTGGAGGTATTTAGAATATTAAAATGGCTATTGTAATACTAGCCCAGCACCACTTCGCGGCAGCTTCGTTTGTTGGGTCCTACACCAAACTGCATCTTTCTGGGCTTTAACACTAGAAGTCCCAGGAATTTCGAGCTCCATAGGGTTCCAATGGTAGAAATGTTAAATGACCCCTCTCTGGGACTTCTACTGTTAGAAACCTACACAAGATCAGCAGGTGAACACAAAAGAGGCTAATGAAGCTGCCAGGGGTTAGAGTGCAAATCCAGCAAAATAGAGCATCACTCCCTGTTATATATAATGAAAAAAAAAAACAGAAAACAAGGGTTCCCTTGCCGGTTTCCCATGTTGGTACTAACCTGACTTCAAACTGGACTGGCAGCACTTCCTTAAGTAGAGTATTTTTGCGGTTTTACAGTGTGCGGCTGTTCTTTTTTCCCATATATTTTGCATCACGTACAGATACCTGTTCACATTGGTAGGTCTTGCCAGTCCAGTTTGAAGTCAGGTTAGACTAACATAAGACTAATGTAAATGTGACGCCCTGGCCTATCAGGTTGTCACAAGGGTGCCGTGCAATCTGCCCTTCTGCATGGTACCCGCTCCTCCTTTGTTGCGGGTCCTGTCACTTTGGTGTTGCTAAGAACAGGTATACACAAGTCCTGAGGAACACTCTGCACCACACCCACCAAACACCCATTGGGTAGCCTGAGGGGAATAGGGCCGCTCAGATGGAGGGATGGTAGAAGGAGGGCCAGAAGTGTTAGTGTAGTCAGAGAGTGTCAGTGACCAGTGACAGGAAAGGGTCACGCTGCGGAGCTGGGCTCCTGTACCCGACCCAGGTGCCAGACGTTGGCCTGGCCTGGAAGGAGCTGGAACCCCGGTCGCAGGGGATAGTGGCAAGGGGCACGGTACTGCCACGGAGGGCAGTTTGGCGGCCTTGTGCTACAACCGGGCAGGGGCCAGGGCACGATGGGGTACGCGGACCCTAGGCTGGGAAGTAGCTTTATGCAGCCCAGTAATTCACCCGACGAGGACGGAATCTTCATGAACCGGTCTCCACCCGCTCCAGAATCGAGGTACTAGCGCAATGAGGGGGATAAGACTTCACAAAACCGTCCAGAAAATCCCAAGCGTGAACCCTGAGAAGTAGCTCACCCTTCTAGCCACGCAGGTCAGCAGGACCCGAGTAGTTTTAGGCAAAAGGGATCCACAAAGACTAAACACAGTACCAAGTGACAAGGCTTCAGACCAACCAGCAACACCAAAAGGGCACGGACCCAGCGTGTTCGAACTAAGGCCGCAGGGCATTCAAGTCTTTGGTTTACCTAGTGTCAGTATCTCTGGACTGTGTGAGTACTTTGTGCCCCTTTGCTTCCAATGGGTCCCCAGCCTGCCATCACCGAGCCCCGGGACACCTTCCCCTGCCCATGGAGTGGTTAACATCACCAGCTGCCATCCCATCGCTCCCAGGCACTCTCCCTCTCCCCTAAATGCAGCAGCGGTGGTATCTCATTTTTACCACGACCTGTGGGTGACGTCACGAACACTATCCAATCCACCCTTTCAACCCCCTTTTTCATTTCGAGTGGCCGCGCGACCCCGCCTCGGGTCCGGAGACCCCTCGAGCCACTGTGGATCCGGATCCGAGCAGCCCGTCGGCTGTCGCGGGGGCGGTACATAAAGAATAAATAAATGTTATCTTACGTGTGTTGCGTACCTTTTGAAACTAATGTGTTAGGATAATAAATCAGACTCATAGTGTCATCTATTGCTGCTAGTGTACATGTGTCCAAGTGAAACTAGGAGTGCAAGTGTGAAAATTATATATAAGAGTTTTGATTTTTTTCAAAATGCAGATCAAGATATGACAAATATAAAAAAATATAAAAAATGTTTAAAAATACATATAATATAAAAACCTAGTAAATTTCTGATGACACATTCCCTTAAGCATAAAGCCTTTTAAATGTTAAACTCTTCCCTAAGTTATTAATTTCCACATGTGCTGGATATAATATGATCTGTGCAAAAATAGTCTTCATTATTAATATTTTTGGTTAGCAAATGTTGGCATCACTCATCATAAGTTGTCTTTTCACTATTAGTGACACTATGCAGCAATGTGAAGCAGTGTCATCAGGTCTGTTTGCCTTGCATATAGTTTGTCACAATACAATCCCTCAGGTGGGTAGAAACAATAGTATTAATCCCTTTGAAGAAGAACAGCTGGAATGCCATCTCAGGATGGGGGAGGGGACAGAGTGTTATGTCTTCATTGCACTTATTGATTTGTCCTGAAAATCACTTAAGATTGCAGCAGCATCAATAAGCTGACAAGTAAAGGATAAGCATGAGGCCGGGGCCACACGGGGACTAATGTGATCCTCGCATGGCACTCGGCTCACGCTGGCAGCACAGCAGGAGCCGAGTGTCACTGCGACTGAGATCCGATCATGCGATCGGATCTCAGCTGTGGGGAACGGGCCGGCTCTGAGGAGGAGAGGGAGGGATTTATCTCCCTCTCTCCTCCGTTGCTGTCTATTGCCATTCTTGCCCTGCACTCACAGTACACAAGTGTACTGCGAGTGCACTGCGATTTTTCTCTCGCCCCATAGACTTGAATGGGTGCAAGAGAAACAAGGATCACATTACAGTCGCAGTATGCTGCAATTGTTTTCTCGGTCCGATTAGGGCTGAGAAAATAATCGCTCATGGGTGCTGGCACATAGGCTAATATTGGTCCGAGTGGAATGCAATGTTTTATCGCATTCCACTCGCTCCGATTTTCATGCCGTGTGTCTTAGGTCTGATTCTGTATTTAGGGATTAAAGGGAACCTGTCAGGTCCAATATGCAACCAGAACCACGAGCAGTTTTGCTAATGCTATACGACATATTGCTAATCCTTTTCTAACTGTACCTGTATACACTAGCATAGATAAAGAGATCTTTAGAAAAAGTATTTGTAAAGATCTTTTACCATATGCTAATGAGCAAGGGCACAAGTCCCAAGGGTGTTGCTTCCCTGGCTAGTCAGCTCCATTAGCATATTAATATGCCCCTATGGGTGTGCTAACATGCTAATGAATGTGCAGCGTCAGAGGATGAGCTCACTCACCTCTCCGCCACCATCGCGTCCGACACTGTAATTCAGCTCAGTGTGCATGACCTTTGCCAATTCTAATCTGTCAGCAGGATTTTGCTATGTAATCTGACAGCAGCAACAGGTAGGGAAACAGACCCTGATTCCATGTCAAGATGTTACTGCAGGTGTCACGATGGAGAGGACAATTTCGCAACACTGGGGAGAAACCAGGGAAGCAATACAACTAAAGGCCCTGGTACTGGAGAGAGGGGAAAAGGGTCACCTCCTAACATTCACCTAAGGGGTGCTTTACAAGCTGCGACATCGCTAGCAATTGCTAGCGATGTCGAGCGTGATTGCACCCGCCCCCGTCGTTGTAACGATATGTGGTGAACGCTGCCATAGCGATCATTATCGCTACAGCAGCGTCACACGCACATACCTGCTCTGCGACGTCGCTGTGACAATCCCTCCCTCAAGGGGGAGGTGCGTTCGGCGTCACCGTGACGTCACAGTGACGTCACTAAGCAGCCACCCAATCAAAGCGGAGGGGCGGAGATGAGCGTGACGAACATCCCACCCACCTCCTTCCTTCCTCATTGCTGACGGGACGCAGGTAAGGAGAGGTTCCTCGTTCCTGCGGTGTCACACGTAGCGATGTGTGCTGCCGCAGAAACGAGGAACAACATCATTACTGCAGCAGCAACGATAATTGGGAAGAGGGGGGATGTCACCGATTAGCGATTTTGAACGTTTTTGCAACGATTCAAAATCGCTAATAGGTGTCACACGCAACGACATCGCTAAAGCGGCCCAATGTTCGTCACAAAATTCGTGACCCCAACGAGATCGCTTTAGCGATCTCGTAGCATGTAAAGTCACCTTAAGGCTGATCCCTGCACTCCCTAACATCCCTAGATAGGTTCTTCCCCCATGCGCCGTCAAGTGTCTAGGCCCTCGTTGGCCCTGATGTTACCCTGCCTAGTATCAAAGGCCAGCGAAACGCTAGTCTCACCTCTGCAATAAATGACACAAGGGAGGTAAGACAAACAGGACAGGAAAGACACAACAAATTGAACTCCATAGCTTCTCCAGCAGGAAATTTCTCAACAGAATTGAACACCTCAGCTCTTCCAGAGACAGGCTCCTTCAGATTGGACAGTATAGAATGAACTATGGCTGACAAAAGGGAGACGTGAGGAGCGGATATTTGTAGCAGAAGGGAATGGCTGCAGCTGAGATTACAACTACCTGTTAAATCCCAGCAGGATAGAAAGGAACCTTAACCATTTCTGCACTGGATGGAATTATATAAGCTCCAACTCAGGGTAAACGACGATCGGGCACTAAAGAGAATCTGAAATCAACTACGGTATATGCTGTATACCTTCTGATCCTAGATCCCCCGAGATCACATCAGGCCGTGACACTCATGACATTCCAGTGATGTATCACTTATGCTTATTTCACATCTCCGGTATTTTGCCGGAAGCCGGATCCAGCACAAATGCAGTACAGTTACATTAATTTACAATGGAAGTGCTACACCATGCGGTTGTGTATGACGCATGTGTCCGCATGGTATTGTGAAGAAAGAGTTAACTTAAAATTGAATAGATAGACATTCATGTTGTTTTGTAAGATGAACAAACAAGCCCAGCTGCGCTATGACGCTGAGAGCGGATTCAAGGACTCTAGACGCTGAGACCCAAGGACAGAGATAAGACCGGCGCCTAGTCTAAGACAATGAGAGTTGTGTTTTTTACAGAGAAATAGAAAGTTACGCTTACGCCAAGAATCGAAACTCATTTATGCTTCGTTGTGAAATGAAACTTGTGCCTCTGTACACGACATAGCTACGCCCCTATTAGGTTGATAAACCCTGTATGTGATAATAAACTAGCAGTCTTCTTCGGAGTGCACACTCCCTCTTAGCTTATGTGCAGATATCAGCGTCTGTCTGTATCTCATTAGGGCTGAGGGAAGCTGAGGGGGGGGCCTGGGACTCCCTCCACATTTGGTCATCGCTGGCAACAGTTGTGACCTATTGGTCAACCTAACATTTCTGGTGCCCGAACAGGGACCCGTGTCTACCCCAGGATCCAGTGGACCATCTTGCCATACCGAGGACGAGGGGACCAGACGTGGGGACCAAAAACACCTGGCCAGGTAAGTGTTGAACCTTCTTCTTCTCTTTTGCTCCCCATCTCTGTCCTCTCTCTCCTCACCACTGCAAGAGGGACACTGTGAGTAGAAAACTGGGTAATTGGCGGGTCACTACTGAACTCTGAAAGAACTTTTGCCAGTAGATGTTTTTTTCTGAGCTTTGTCTCTGTGTGTCTACTTTTCTGCGTTTTGCCTCTGTGCTTCTGTCCTGTCTAAATGAATGTGATATTCACTGCCCTAGTGTTAGTTGGAGGTGCCCTGTTTGCTATTTTTCTTGGATATAGAGTATATCTCTGGTACAAGAAGGGAAACCCAGCACCATTCTCCATACTCCGTCTCCTCTGAACAAAGTTAGGACACCACCATCCACAAAACCCAGATGCTCCCAGAGATCCGATCGCCCGTGGGTATGAGGTGTATGTACCCTGGACTCCTGCTGAGCAGATAGCTTTCCTACAAAATGTTCCTGACCCGACTCGAAACCCAGTCAGTTTTTCACGTTATTTGGCCCAAATACAGGTCTCTTACCGGAGCACTTGGTTGGACATGGAGGGTTTATGTAGAGTCAAAATGTCCCCTGAAATGTATGCCAAACTTACTGCCCATCTGAAAGGGCATGTCCCGGCCGATACCCGTACTGTGGCGTCTGGCCAAGACTTCATGAGAACACTTAATCTTTTCTGCGCCCAGGAGCAAAGAACTAAGGGCACAATAGGACCAGTGCATCAAGGTCCTGTGGCGAATGTCAGCTCATTTTGCTACAGATTGTTGCAGTCATTCGCAGACAAAGGGCTGGACTTACAAGCAGGCGCAATACGTCGCCTCATGGTAAGATCCTTCATGGTTGGAATACATGCACCTCTGGCAGATAGGTTGAAACCGTGCTGACCCGAATGGAGAAACATGGAAGACATAGATCTTCTAGTCAACAAAGCAAGTGGATTGGAAACTGACGCAAAGGATAAAAGGACCAAGAAAGTCGTCATAGCGGCAGTGGACGGTCAGCCAGAAATCACAAGAAAAAAAGGACCGACCTGCTACCATTGTGGGATCCATCTCATCCGAGTCTACTATAGTATCCGGTTTTGATGGAAAAGCCCAGAAGACGGAAAAACATCATATAATTGGGTACTACTCCTCTCAACTCGATAACATCACCAAAACAGCACCTACTTGTGTCCGTGCTGTCACAGCAGTTTCAAACATACTGCAGAAAGCATCCGAAATCTCACTTGACTTCCCAACCACCATCCTTACCAGCCATGATATCTATGCTGTTCTCAACCAAGTGCAGCTGGAACACCTCTCCATGGCAAGACAAGTCAGACTTCAATGTGCGCTATTGCTACTCCCAAACATCTCATTCGCTCGAGTAACCAGTCTAAACCTTGCTGATCTGTTGATCTTCACAAGTTTAGAAGGGGGGACAGAGGAAGAGAGTGACAAACGTACCAGCACACCATTTGACCACGATTGTCAAGAACTCATCCAACATGAGGCGAAGCCCCTGCACAATATTTAAACAACACCACTTACAAATCCAGACTTTGAACTTTTTGTGGATGGTTGTAGATATGCCAATGAAACAGGCAAATTCCACACCGGATTTGCGGTAGTAACCCTACATGAAGTCATAACCAAGCAACCACTACCTCCGCACATATCTGCCCAAGAAGCAGAACTTCTCGCCCTTATCTGGGCTATTGAGTTTCTGGAAGAACGGACTGCGAACATCTACATGGACTCAGCCTATGCACACAGCATTGTGCACGATTTTGGCACTATCTGGCAAGCTAGAGGATTGCTCGCAGCGACAGTAAATCCCATCAGGCATGGAGCCTCAGTGAAAAAACTAATGGAAGCAGCCTTGAAACTAAAGCAGTTGGCAATCATAAAGGTTGCTGCCCACACCAAGGCCCAAACACCTGAGGCTAGGGGAAATCACTTGGCCGACCAAGCAGAAAAACAAGCAGCCTTGCTCCCTTTGAAGGAGACGGAAACAGTGTCAACGACGGAGGAAGAAACGCAGAACCTCTCTGAGACACAGGAAAATGCCTCTGAGGAAGAAAAGGCCGGATCGCGGGCCAAGGGGGCACAAAAAGTGGAGGGGATTTGGCGCCTAAACGGACTCTCCGTCCTGCCACGCAGTTGGTTCCCTGCCATTTTCCAAATACTCCACTACCCTACGCACGGTAGCACAAATTCAATCATGAACAAGATGCAACCTCATTGGGTAGCCCCCGGGTTTAGACAATACGCCTCCCAGAGAATAAAAGCTTGTCACATCTGTCAACAGCATAATCCAGGCCAATTAACAAAAACTCCGCAAAGACACATGCCAAAGACGTTTGCCCCATTCCAAAGAGTACAAATAGACTATATCCAGCTGCCAAGACATGGCATCTACGAGTTTGTACTTGTCTGTGTAGACCTCTTCTCAGGATGGCCAGAGGCCTACCCTGTCAGCTCAGCCACGGCCAAAATCACAGCAAAGAAATTGGCCTGTGAGCTGGTACCCCAGTTTGGACTCCCCGAAGTCATAGAGTCAGACCGAGGTACCTATTTTACTGGACAAGTTTTCCAGAATACCTGTTCCCTGTTAGGCATTCAGTCAGCCTTACACACACCTTACCACCCACAGTCATCAGGCCCGACCCTGATGCCATTTCAGGAACCCACTCCCTAAAGCCTGGTGACCGGGTCTACTTAAAGAAGCACGTGAGAAAGACCCTTGAGCCCCGATTTGAAGGACCTTTGACTGTGCAGCTGACCGCACCGACCTCCGTCAAATTAGAGGGGAGATCGACATGGGTCCATGCCAGCCATTGCAAGAAGGCCTAATACTGCTGATAAGTATTTCTATGTGTACTTCCTTTTTGGGGCCTTCTACACCACGGCAGAATTCATTTGAGACCCACCATGAAGTGTTAGCTGAAAAACCTGAGGTCACAGACTGTTGGATATGTACACACGCACCTGTGACAGCCTCCTCCATGCCTTACTTAGCTATACCAGTCCCAATAAATGAGGTGTTCCAATGGGGAGGCTGTTACAATAGACTATCAGTCAATGACACAAAGTATAAAAAATTGTGGAACACGAGTCTACCCATACCAATAGTAGGGTGGGTAGATTTCCCCTGGTGGCAAGGCAACCTTACTACCGGCCTTCCTGGAACCCAACAATATTTAGCCTTTGAAGGAAACAGCTGGGTACCCCGTAATTACACAAAAACACCTATTATGGGCAATATTCCAATGGAAGGAATCAAAATAAGTTTTGGGCGAATCTCTGACATTACAGATGCATTTAAACCCTTGCTGTTAGAGAGACATCTGCATGACCATGGGTGGGCATACAATTCATTGTTTCCAGAAGGCACAAATGATACTTGTAATTCCACACCCGGAAATTTATGGTGCAATGATTCTGACCCGTATGTGCCTGGCCGAGAAACCTGTGGTGAACAATCTGCAGGGTATTGTAGTCCCTTAGGCCAACTTCCCGGATGGTGTATGCTGAGAAACGTATCAGCCTTTACAGATATAGTACATAGACTTATACTACAATATTCTGCCATCTGGGATCTCCCACCGCAAACCTACTGGATCTGTGCCTACAACTACAACCTATAAATGGCTCCCAGTGGGAGTAAATGGCACTTGCACCCTTGCCCGTTTGACCCCTGCCACCTTCATTATCAATACTACTGACATACCGGCAGGTAAAAAGGCCTCTCCACCTACTGGTAAAAAGAGCGGCAGATAACAAAGACAGGCCTAGTGGCCGACCCCATGTAATTCAAATGAGCCATGTCAACAAATTTTTCAGCACCCTTTTCCTCTACCCTATGGTAAGATGTATACCTCTACCCTATGTAGATGTATGGTAAGCTGGTGGAAAGCACTGACTATCTTGATGATCACATTTTCGAGGTTCTCCAAGCAGTAAATAGTACCATTGCCATACAGAGACAATTAATCATTGTAACCAACCAACATACTTTGGTACTGGACTTCAAATAAGAAGGAATGGCGGCCACTCACTGGTGAATATTAACGGCAATTTTTATTGAACAATCTGCGGCATTGTTACAATGTAACCAGGGAGGGGGGAGTGCAGGGGCGCCGGACGACGGCCGTTTCGCACCGTAGCAGGTGCTTCCACAGGTCCATACTTTGGTACTGGATTACCTCACAGCGGCCCAAGGTGGGATGTGCCAAATAATAGGCCCTAGCTGTTGTCACTACATAGACCCAAAGGGAACCTTAAAAGCGCAAGCCAGGCTAACTGAGATACAAAAGCTGAGGAAAAAACATGATTAGGAGGTACTCAGAAGCTCAGATGCTTGGTGGAGCAATACCTTTTCAATGTTTAACCCTGCAAACTGGTTTAAGAGAATAGGAGGATGGTTAATGGGGATACTGCAATCAGTGTTCCAAGTGCTACTATGTCTATTGGTAGCCTATGTAGTGTTTAAGTTGCTAATGGCTCTGTTTTCCTGCTGCTTGAAGAAATGTAGATATAATGATTATTCAGCACCAATATGAAATCACTAATATGCTTTTTTCTCTGCTCTTTCCTCTAGAATCACCTTGGCGTATTATGATGTGATTCTTGTGACTCTTGTCAGGAGGTACGCAGGCTCACTACCCGGAAGATGGAAGTGTATTTGCAGACTTCACATCCCCAGGCAACCCGCGGCTTGGACAGCATCTGGGGACCAGCCTGCTATTCCAGCTTCTCGATAGGACCCAGTCCCATCACGCACGCCACAGGGGGGATTGTGAGGAAAGAGTTAACTTAAAATTGAATAGATGGACCTTCATGTTGTTTTGTAAGATGAACAAACAAGCCCAGCTGCGCTATGACGCTGAGAGTGGATTCAAGGACTCTAGACCAGGGGTGGGCAATTAATTTTCCCATGGGGCCGCATGAGAAATTGGGATGGTTTTAGAGGGCCGGACTAATATAATTAACTCGGTTCTACACATATATATATATATATACATATATATATACACACACAAACACGCATATATACTGTGCGTGTATAATATATATACACATACACACAATGTATACATACACACACAATCCCCATATACTACATCACTACACCCGCCACATACTACACCTGTAATATACATCAGTATAGACTACACCTGTAATAAACTACACCTCTATATACTATACCACTATATATTACATCACTACACCCCTATATACACCTGTAATATGCTACATCACTATATACTACACCTGTAATAAACTGCAGCACATCACTATATACTACACCTGTGATAACCTACATTACTACACCCCTATATACTACACTTGTATTATACTACATCACTACACCCCTATATACTACACTTGTATTATACTACATCACTACACCCCTATATACTACACTTGTATTATACTACATCACTACACCTCTATATACTACACTTGTATTATACTACACTCCTATATACTACACCTGTATTATACTACACCACTACACCCCTATAAACACCTGTATTATACTACACCACTACACCTGTAATATACTACACCACTACACCCCATATACACCTGTAATATACTACACCACTACACCCTTATATACACCTGTAATATACTACACTACTACACCCCTATATACACCTGTATAATACAGGTGTATATAGTGGTGCAGTATAATACAGGTGTATATAGGGGTGTAGTATAATACAGGTGTATATAGGGGTGTAGTATAATACAGGTGTATATAGGGGTGTAGTGGTGTAGTATAATACAGGTGTATATAGGGGTGTAGTATAATACAGGTGTATATAGGGGTGTAGTATATTACAGGTGTATATAGGGGTGTAGTGGTGTAGTATAATACAGGTGTATATAGGGGTGTAGTATTATACTACACTCCTATATACACCTGTATTATACTACACCACTACACACCTATAAAACTACACCACTACACCCCCCCCATATACCACACCTGTAAAACTACATTCCCATATACTAAACTACTACACCCCAAATATTTGTCAAAAGTTACCCCTCTCCCCCAGCCCCCCGCCTGCCCGCCCCCATTGTCCCCGCAGGTTACTAGTAACCACTCACCTCTCTTTTTATCGTTCCCGTCCTCAGACACCTCCGTACGAGCCCCCCGCTGAGCTGCTTCTCCTTCACATGGCCAGGCTGCGCCGACGCTGTATTCCTAGGAGCCCCTGCCGCTGCCTCTCTCCATACGGCCCCCGCCTCTGCAGCTTCTCCTTCCGGGCAGGAACTTTTCAAATGACACACGCGCGCCGTACTGACGATATCAGGGCGCGCGTGTGTCACAGAGAAAAGTGTCGGGCAAGGAACAGAGGAGAGATTCCTGCGTTCCGCTGCCTACACTGTGCGGAGCTTCAGGTTCTGTCCTCTGTTTCCTGCCCGACACGCAGCGTGTGATGAGGGTCAGGGCCGGCTCCAGGTTTTTGTGGGCCCCGGGCGGAAGAGTCCCAGTGGGCCCCATCAACACGCAGACACACATACGTACACATACATATTTAAAGACAAACTCACAAAAATACATATAGAACGGACACATCTATACAGCCATATACACTGACATACATAGATACACATTATACATGCCTACAGACACACAGCTCAGCTGCATACATACAGACACACATAGCTCTGCTACAGGCACACATAGCTCTGCTACATACATACATAGCTCTGCTACATACATACACACATAGCTCTGCTACATACATACACACATAGCTCTGCTACATACATACACACATAGCACTGCTACATACACACATAGCACTGCTACATACACACATAGCACTGCTACATACAGACACACATAGCTCTGCTACATACATACACACATAGCTCTGCTACATACATACACACATAGCTCTGCTACATACATACATAGCACTGCTACATACACACATAGCACTGCTACATACACACATAGCACTGCTACATACAGACACACATAGCTCTGCTACATACATACACACATAGCTCTGCTACATACACACATAGCACTGCTACATACACACATAGCACTGCTACATACAGACACACATAGCTCTGCTACATATATACATACATACACATTGCTCTGCTACATACTTACACACATAGCTCTGCTACATACATACACACATAGCTCTGCTACATATATACATACATACACACATAGCTCTGCTACATATATACATACAGACAGACACACACGCGGCTCTGGGGCCCAGCACATACGGCACCGGGGGGGGGGGGTGTGTGTTTAGGGGGGGTTTTGCAGGGAATACACCTAGGGGGGGAGAAGAGCCCATACAGCTCACCAGGGCCCATAAATCGGGGGGTGGGGAGGGGACATACCGCTCAGGTCACGGTGGAGAGGGGGCCCACACAGAGTCGGAAAGAAGCACTGTGCTGGGGGTCGCTGGCTGGCACTGCAACTCTCATCTGTGGGATGAGCAGGACGCCGGCCGGTAGCTCCGCCCACAGATTAAGTTCAGCCAGGAAGTCTTTGCTCCTTAAAGGGACGGCGCTGCAGATTCCTACTCGGCCCGGGGGGCAGCAGAACTAAGGCGAGTGGGTCCTGGCCAAGGGTCACCAGAACTGACGAGGCCGAGTGGGCCCCCCCGGCTCTCCAGGGCCCCGGCATTTGCCCGGGCACTGATGAGGGCAATCTGACCACGCGCCTCCCGGAGCCTGGAGCTCCGGACAACAGGTCAGATTGCTCTCATCAGTGACCGGCCAGCAAGGACGCCCTGAGCCAGGCGGGCCGGTCACAGAGAGTAGGCGGGCCGGATGTGGCCCGCGGGCCGCCCCTTGCCCAGGTCTGCTCTAGACGCTGAGACCCAAGGACAGAAATAAGACCTGAGTCTAGTCTAAGACAATGAGAGTTGTGTTTTTTACTAAGAAATGGAAAGTTATGCTGACGCCAAGAATCGAAACTCATTTATGCTTCGTTGGGAAATGAAACTTGTGTCTCTATACACGACATAGCTACGCCCCCTATTAGGTTGATAAACCCTGTATGTGATAATAAACTAGCAGTCTTCTTCGGAGCGCACACTCCCTCTTACCTTAAGTGCAGATATCAGCGTCTGTCTGTATCTCATTAGGGCTGAGGGAAGCTGAGGGGGGGCCTGGGACTCCCTCCGCATTTGGCCATCGCTGGCAACAGTTGTGACCTATTGGTCAACCTAACAGTATCGCGCTTTCATTGTAAAATAATGTAACTGTACTGCATTTGTGCTGGATCTGGCTTCTGGCAAAATACTGGAGTTGTTAAACTAGCCTTAATTTACTGAGTGCAACAGTTAGGATAGAATCACAGTTTTCTCAGCAGCAGATCTAGCAGAGCTTGGAATGTTGAGCCCTATATAACCCCCCGCCCAAACCACTGATTGTCAGTTTTCAGTGTACAATCTTTACTGGCAGAAAGCTGCTAATGAGTAATGGGGACATGGTTGAATAAAGATGCACAAGACCAGTTGTCCTGTAGTGATAATTTAATGCACATAAAACACTGATTGTATTGAAACAGCAAAACACAACCCAATAAGTGACACATGGCTGGAATCGGGGTTTCTTCCTTTGCATCTTGCTACTTTCAGATTAGCACAAAAACCTGTTCACAGATTCCCTTTAATGAGTCCATGAAAAAAAATCACCTTAAATGCATCATGTAACTAACATCTGAGAGGTTGCTAAACAACAACTCAAGGAATATAAAAAAATGTATTTTAGGACGATTATAAAACATGAGGAAGATTTGGAAATTGGATTTGTCCTGGTAGGAGAGATTACTACAGCTATAAAAGCTATGGGAAGTTTTCTATCAGATACTTGGTATGGTTTGGCTCATGTAGCCACGAAGGTAGGGCAAGCTACTGCTGGTTATCTGGGGTAGGGGGCGCAGACGCATCAGGCGGTGTACACTGCTGTGATGAGGTTTGCTGTGTATATCATTTTTGGTGAATAAAGCAATGGTCAAAGCTATTAAACTTTTGCTTTACAAAGTGTGTTGTTTCTCTGTGTTTTTATTTTCTAGGTAGCTGGAGGTGAAAGTGGCCCTAGAATAGATCAGATGATATTCTAATTTGTCAAAAATGCAAAGAGAAAATTTAGCAAAATGCTGATAATGAAACATTCATAAAGATGAACTCACTGCCCCTGCACTACAGACTTGGTATAGCCGGTTCCTCTCTCACTTCTCTATTGGCGTGTGACTCAAGTCTTGAGACTCAAAGACATTGATTTGAGTTTACATTATAATACTTGGACTTTCTTTTTTCTTATTAACTATTACATTGAAAATACTTTTCATTGAAGCTCAGGTGTCTACTTCAGACTTGTAAAAAGAACTGAACACCGATAAAAAATGAAGGAACAACTGCATTCCGCCTGGTGCCGGCTAAACGGGACCGTTAA
This sequence comes from Anomaloglossus baeobatrachus, assembly GCF_048569485.1. NCBI lineage: Eukaryota > Metazoa > Chordata > Amphibia > Anura > Aromobatidae > Anomaloglossus > Anomaloglossus baeobatrachus. Next base: position 193,719,612 of record NC_134360.1, on the reverse strand, counting down.
TGGGGCTGTACACGCAACAACATTGCTAACGAGATGTCGTTGGGGTCACGGAATTCGTGACGCACATCCGGCCTTGTTAGCGGCGGCGTTGCGTGGGAAACATGAACGACCACTAACTATCAAAATTACTCACCTAATCGTTGATCGTTGACACGTTATTCTAATCCCAAATATCGTTGCTGTTGCAGGACGTAGGTTGTTTGCCGTTCCTGAGGCAGCACACATCACTATGTGTGACACCCCAGGAATGACGAACAACACCGTACCTGCGTCCTCCGGCAACGAGGTGGGCGTGACTTTCATGCGGCTGCTCTCCGCCCCTCCACTTCAATTGGACGCCTGCTGTGTGACGTCGCTGTGACGCCGCACGAACCGCCCCCTTAGAAAGGAGGCGCTTCGCCGTCCACAGCGACATTGCTAGGCAGGTAAGTATGTGTGATGGGTCCTAGTAATGTTGTGCGCCACGGGCAGCGATTTGCCCGTGATGCACAACCGACGGGGGCGGGTACGCTCGCTAATGATGACGCTGCATGTAAAGTGGCCTATAGGCAAAGTTCTCAGGAAACAAAAGAGCAGCAGATTTCCTCTATGTATTCAGTTTACAGTGCCAGCATAGTACAAGAGATTAAGAAATCTGCTGAGAAAATTATCCACCGTGCAAATTGACAAAAGCTGCAAGTTTGAGATCCGCAGCATGTAAATTTAATTTGTGGATACAGGGATAGATTTCTTCCTTGCCATGTAAAGGGTGAAATGTGAGGCCTTCTCTCACCTTTTTTTGCTATATCTGCAAAGGTAACTATATTAATGTCAGAATTGCTGCAGAGCTTCCATTGCTGGAGGTCAACAGTATATACATTCGTCCTCAGCTCGGATTAGTTAGCCAATTGGACTCACTAATCTGCTATATTATGTATATATGCAGCATGTGTGTGTGTGTGTGTGTATGTGTGCGTGTGTGTGTGTGTATGTGTGCGTGTGTGTGCGTGTGTGTGTGTGTATGTGTGCGTGTGTGTGTGTGAGTATTGTAAGATGGCCACCACAGACATCATGGAGGGGAGATATGTATCACAGTGATGATTATCATCAGTGATGTAAGTCCAGAAGCAAGCTCCAGTGCAGATAGTACTGAGAGTGTTAATAGGGCGTGGTAAGGGACAAATTTACGAGCAATCAGAGAGATGGGTGGGATTGACTGCTCTCATATCTCCCACCCCAAGGTGTGGTAAGGTGGGCATAAGAAAGTCCAGGTGAAGTGATTAGCGGTTAGTGTGTGGAGGTGTGCAAACCTCCAGTGTTGTTTGTCTTTGCTGAGGACAGCTGAGTGTGCAAACCTCCAGTGTTGTTTGTCTTTGCTGAGGACAGCTGAGTGTGCAAACCCACACTCTTGTTTGGACGTTTTGCTTCATGATTTCAGTTTGTGCTGGAAAAAGCTGTTTTAAATTAGATTACTATATGTGCGGAAATTATGGTGGGGAGAGCAGTGGTGTGAAATATTATATAAAGTGGGGGCATAAAAGATCTGTGTCTGTGTAAACAGGCATTCAAACGACCACTGATTATTAAGCATTTACTGATTGGCGGTCGTATCGAGCTACCGGTCAGTCCGTGTAAACGGCCCTTAATAAGGCTTAGCTAAAAATAAACTCACCTCAATATAATCTAACTTTATTAAGACACATCACTCCAGAGCTAAAAATGAGCAAAGCACAACAATGCAACTGTATGTAATTCCCTAGCACAGAGCCCTCACCACACCTTAAGACTGGTATATTGTTTTCCATATGTATTTGCCATTCTGCTTATCGGTGAATTGTGTCTGGGGAGTGATTAGTGAGGGATTTGTAGAATATATGCATTAATCATATTGGTAAACTAAAAGTATATTTCTTGTTTGCATATTAAAGAGGTTGTCCACTACTTTTACCTTGATAGCCTATCCTTAGGGGCCCTTTGCACACTACGACATCACAAGCCGATGCTGCGATGCCGAATGCGATAGTCCCCGCCCCCGTCGCAGCAGAAATATCTTGTGATTGCTGCCGTAGCGAACATTATCGCTACGGCAGCTTCACATGCACTCACCTGCCCTGCGACGTCGCTCTGGCCGGCGAACCGCCTCCTTCCTAAGGGGGCGGGTCGTGCGGCGTCACAACGACGTCACACGGCAGGCGTCCAATAGAAGCGGAGGGGCGGAGATGAGCGGGACGTAAACATCGCGCCCACTTCCGTCCTTCTGTAGAGCCGGCGTGAGACACGGTGACGCAGGTAGCAGATGTTCCTTGCTCCTGCGGTTTCTCACACAGCGATGTGTGCTGCTGCTGGAACGAGGAACAACATCGTACCTGTCGTTGCTGCCAAATTATGGAAATGTCGGACCCTACACCGATGATACGATAATGACGCTTTTGCGCTCGTTAATCGTATCAAAAAGGATTTACACACTACGATGTCGAGAGCGACGCCGGAAGTGCATCACTTTCGATTTGACCCCAACGATATCGCACCTGTAATGTCGTAGTGTGCAAAGACCGCCTTAGGATAGGTCATCAATGTCTGATCGGCCGGGGTATGACACCCAAAACCCCCGCCGATCATCTGCTCTCGGTCCTGGTGGCGGCAGCCGGAAATGCTCAGTTCTGGTGCTGCTTCGTCTTCTGATAGTGGCTGTGGCCGGGTACTGCACATCCACCTCCTATTCAGAATAATATCAGGCGGATGTGCAGCACCCAGTCGTGGCCATTAATTTAAAAGTAGTGGACAACCCCTTTAAATATTCTCAAAAATGCCTTATAGTTGGGGGCCACACAGCAATTTTGGCACAGACACGTCACATGGCCAAAAAGTGCTCTATACTGTTGCTGTATCTTAGCAAAATTGCAGTGTAGCCATAGTTTAAAAGGGCATTCCAATCTTATATTTGTGGTTGGTGACTTTTCAACAATATATTTTCCCCACATTGCTCAGAAGAATCAACTCAGGCACCGGGATCCTCACTAATCACATCTTCTGGAATGATTTATGAATACTTATGCTCTCCGGAGCAGTCAAAATGGCGCCAAAGCGCACAGAAAACTGCCGCCGCCGGCTCTGCATTCATTTTCCTCCGATCTGAAATGATCAAACATTTCAGATCGGAGGGAAATGTCCTCCCCCTGACCCCTCCACCGGTCCACCGGAGCCCTCTGGTCCACCAGAGCCCCTCCGGTTCTCTAGAGCGCTCCCCCTTCCCCCCCTCTGGAGCATGCAAGATTGCGGCGCACAGCGCGCGGCCGAATTCATTCTGCTCTTTCTGCCGCATGTGACACGTCACATGTGACATAAAAGTCGTCCCCAGGTCCCCCGGTCAGTACCCGGTCAGCCCCGTTACCTGGCTGCTGCTCCGTCCCCGCGATCACTCCGCCTCCTAGAAAGCTGGCGGCGCATGCGCAGACAGCGGCTGTAAGCTGGATCCTTGCAAGTAGGGACGCTGACCTCGCTGCTGCGCTGTGGACCGGGGGAGAGTGAGTGCAGTAATCTGCAGCCACACTCCTCACATGGAGAGCCTGCTGTTCTAGAAAATGGGGGGTACGTTCTGTGAGCGTGCCCCTCATATTCTGGAATGAGGTTACTGCAGGTCACTCTGCCCTAGGTTGGACCGGGGCAGTGTGAGTGCAGTATCCTCAGATTACTGCACCCACTTCTCATGGAGAGCTTGCTCTTCCAGAAAATGGGGGATACGTTCCCTGAACGTGCCCCCCATATTCTAGAAGGTCCAGAGTCGCCGAGGGACCTCCAAAATGGATTACAGCGACCGAAATTTATTTATTTTCAATAAATTGGTGAAAGAGGAATGTTTCGGGGAGTTTTTTTTTCAAATAATTTTTTTTTATTTTGTCTTTATTTTTTTCTATTACTGACTGGGTTAGTGATGTCGGGTATCTGTTTAGATGCCGTGACATCACTAACCCCAGGGCTTGATGCCAGGTGACATTACAGCTGGTATCAACCCCGTATATTACCCCGTTTGCCACCGCACCAGGGCGCGGGATGAGCTGGAGCGAAGTGCCAGGATTGGTGCATCTAATGGATGCGCCACTTCTGGGGCAGCTGCGGCCTGCTATTTTTAGGCTGGGAAGAGTCCAATAACCATGGCTCTTCCCGCCCTGAGAATACCAGACCCCAGCTGTCCGCTTCACCTTGGCTGGTGATCTAATTTGGGGGGGGGGCCCACGTTTGTTTGTTTTTTTAAAAAAACGCCTGGGGAGCCCTCCAAATTGATCACCAGCCAAGGTGAAGCTGTCAGCTGTGGTTTACAGGCTACAGCTGTCTGCTTTACCCTAGCTGGCTATCAAAAATAGGGGGGACCCCACGTCGTTTATTTTAATTATTAATTTTTTGGGGGGCTAAATACAAGGCTAGGCACCCTTTAGTGCCACATGAAAGGCACTAAAGGGCGCCAGCTTAGAATATGCAGGGGGTGGGACGTTATATATGTTTGACATCTATCCATTCATCCATTGTAGCATTTTAGGCTGTGTGCCCACGATCAGGGTTTGCAGCGTTTTGGGCGCAGAGTGTTTTCCCTGCGTCCATAACGCTGCGTTGTGCAGTAGAAGCACAGTGGAAGGATTTTTAGAAATCCTATGCCCAATGTGCTTCTTTTCTCCGCAGCATAAACCGACTTGTGGTGCAGCTTCCCGAGCCTCAGCATGTCAATTTATGCTGCGGAGACAAGAGTGTTCTCTGTAGGTAGCATAGAGCTCCACAGCAGCCTGAACCCAAATCGTGGGCATGGGCAGCTGCGTTCACCCGTGGACAACACTCACATCTCTGCAGGAAGGCTGACACTGTATACTAGACGCCGTGTCGCTGGATCATGGCCACATAGCCTAAAAGTGAGAAATTTGTTGCTACAACAACATTTTTGTGAAGTACCTGTGGATTCAAAATGCATACTATACTCCTGAATAAAATCCAGTTTCCAAAATGGGGTCACTTGTGGGGGGTTTCTGCTGTATAGGTACCCAAGGGGCCCTGCAAATGTGACATGGTGCCCGCAATTTATTTCAACTTTTCCAGAATTCAAATGGTGCTTTTTCCATTCCAAGCCCTCCCATTTATCCAAACAGAGGTTTTTGGCCACATGTGGGGTATCCCTGTGCTCATAAGAAATTGGATAACAACCTGTGGGGTCCACGGTTTGTTGTTGCCTCTTGAAAAAGTAAGAAATATGATGCTAAAGCAACATTTTTGTGAAAAAAATGAAAATTATCAATATGGCAACCTAAGCTTATCAAATTCTGTGAAGTACTCTTGGATTAAAACTGCTCACTATACACCTAGATAAAAGCCTTGAGGTGTCTTGTTTCCAGAATGGAGTCACTTGTGGGAAACCTCCACTGTTTAGGCACCTTAGGGGCTTTCCAAATGCAACATAGCGTCCGCTAATGATTCCAGCCAATTGTGCAGTCAAATGGCGATCCTTCCCTTCTGAGCCCTGCCGTGCATCCAAACAGTTGATTTTCATCACACATAAGGTATCAGCATACTCAGGAGAAATTGCACAATAAATCTTATGCTGAATTTTTTCCTTTTACACTTGTAAAAAAAAAGCTACCTGGTTGAAGTAACAATTTTGTGGTAAAAATGTATTTTTTTATTTTCACAGCTCAACATTATAAACTTCTGTGAAGCACCTGAGGGTTCAGGGTACTCACCAAACATCTAAATAAATTCCTTCAGGGGTCTATTTTCCAAAATGGGGCCACATGTTGGGGAGCTTCACTGTATAGACACCTCAGGGTCTCTCCTAATGCAACATAGCGTCCGCTATTGATTCCAGCCAATTTTGCAGTCAAATGGCACTCCTTCCCTTCCAAGCCCTGTCATGCGTCCAAACAGTTGATTTCCACCACATATAAGGTATCGCCAAACTCAGGAGAAATTGCACAATAAATTTCATGGTGATTTTTTTCCTGTTACCCTTGTGAAAAAAAGCTACCTGGTTGAAATAACAATTTTGTGGTAAAATTTTATTTTTTTATTTTCATGGCTCAACGTTATAAAATTCTGTGAAGCACCTGGGGGTTCAGGGTACTCACCAAACATCTAGATAAATTCCTTGAGGGGCCTAGTTTCCAAAATGGGGTCACTTGTGCGGGGTTTCTGCTGTTTAGGTACCTTAGGGGACCTCCAAATGCGACATGGTGCCCGCAATCTTTTTCAGCCAAATTTCCTTTCCAAAATTCAAATATTTCTCCTTTCGTTCCAAGCCCTCCCATTTGTCCAAACAAAGGTTTCAGACCACATGTGAGGTATCACCGCGCTCATAAAAAAGTGGTTAACAAACCTTGAGGTCAAACTTTTGGAATTACCTCTTGAAAAAGTGAGAAAATTGATGCTAAAGCAACATTTTTGAGAAAATTATTAAAATTTTCAATATGACAACGTAACGTTAACAAAATCTGTGAAGTACCTGTGGATCTAAAATGCTCACTATACCCCTAGATAGAAGCCTTGAGGGGTCTAGTTTCCAAAATGGCGTCACTTGTGAGGGGTTTCTTCTGTTTAGGTACCTTAGCGGACCTGTAAATGCAACATGGTGCCCGCAATCTATTTCAGCCAAATTTGCTTTCCAAAATTCAAATATTGCTCCTTCTGTTCCGAGCCCTCCCATTTGTCCAAACAGAGGTTTCTGACCACATATGGGGTATCGGCGCGCTCATAAGACAGTGGGGAACAAGTTTTGGGGTCCATTTTGTTGTGTTATTTCTTCTAAAAGTGAATAAATTTGGGTTAGAGCAACATTTTTAGGTAAAATTTAATTTTTGCTTTTTTTCATTCCACATTGCTTTGTTCATGTGAAGCACCTGAAGGGTTAATAAACTTCTTGAATGTCGTTTTGTGTACTTTGGGGGGTGCAGTTTTTAGAATGGTGTCACTTTTGGGTATTTTCTGTCATCTAGGCCTATCGAAGTCACTTCAAATGTGATGTGGTCCCTAAAAAATGGTTTTGTAAATTTTGATGTAAAAATGAGAAATCGCTGATAAACTTTGAACCCCTCTAACTTCCTAACAAAAAAAAATTTTGTTTCCAAAATTGTGCTGATGTAAAGTAGACATGTGGGAAATGTTATTTATTAACTATTTTTTGTCACAGAAATCTCTGGTTTAACGGTATAAAAATTCAAAAGTTGAAAATTGCTAAATTTTCAAAATTTTTGCCAAAATTCAATTTTTCTCATAAATAAACGCAAAAAATATTGTCCTAAATTTGGTACTAACATGAAGTCCAATATGTGACGAAAAAACAATCTCAGAATCACCGGGATCCGTTGAAGCGTTCCAGAGTTATAACCTCATGAAGTGACACTGGTCAGAAGTGCAAAATTTGGTCTGGTCATTAAGGTGAAAATTAGCTCCGTCACTAAGGGGTTAATACATGAGCGTGCTACAGAGGCAGGGAAGTTCTAATCTGCTCCGGGCTTGGACCAGAAGAAAGTACTTGCTATATGTTCAAGACCTGCGATGACATCATGCCCATGTGATCCGTGCGGGAGGAGCCAGGAGGTAAAGGAGAAGCTGTAGAAGATGAGTGCACATGTGACAGGTAATGAGGGAAGAGGGGGACATGGGGGGTGCTGAGTGTGACATAGGGGTGCAGGCTGTGACAGGGGGTGCAGAGTGTGACAGAGGGGTTCAGGCTGTGAGAAAGGGGTGCAGGCTGTGACAGAGGTGTGCAGGCTGTGAGAGAGGTGTAGGCTGGGACAGAGGTGCACGTTGTGACAGAGGTGTGTAGGCTGTGAGAGAGGTGTAGGCTGTGACAGAGGGATGCAGGCTGGGACAGAGGGGTGTAGGCTGTGACAGAGGGGTGCAGGCTGTGACAGAGGTGTGTAGGCTGTGAGAGAGGTGTAGGCTGTGACAGAGGGGTGCAGGCTGTGACAGAGGGGTGCAGGCTGTGACAGAGGGGTGCAGGCTGTGACAGAGGTGTGCAGGCTGTGAGAGAGGTGTAGGCTGTGACAGAGGGGTGCAGGCTGTGACAGAGGGATGCAGGCTGGGACAGAGGGGTGCAGGCTGTGACAGAGGTGCACGTTGTGACAGAGGTGTGTAGGCTGTGAGAGAGGTGTAGGTTGTGACAGAGGGTTTGCAGGCAGTGACAAAGGGATGCAGGCTGTGCAAGAGGTGCAGGCTGTGACATGGGAATGCAGGCTGTGACACAGGGATGCAGGCTGTGACAGAGGGGTGCAGGCTGTGACAGAGGGGTGCAGGCTGTGACAGAGGGGTGCAGGCTGTGACAAAGGGGTTGCAGGCTGTGACAGAGGGGTTGCAGGCTGTGACAGAGGGGTGCAGGCTGTGACAGAGGGGTGCAGGCTGTGACAGAGGGGTGCAGGCTGTGACAAAGGGGTTGCAGGCTGTGACAGAGGGGTGCAGGCTGTGACAGAGGGGTTGCAGGCTGTGACAAAATGGTTGCAGTCTGTGACAAAGGGGTTGCAGGCTGTGACAGCGGGTTGCAAGCTGTGACAGAGGAGTGCAGACTATGAGAGAGGGGTGCAAGCTGTGACAGAGGGTTACAGGCTGTGACAGAAGGGTGCCGACTGTGTGGGATAGAGGGGTGCAGACTGTAACAAAGGGGTAAACATGGTTATCTGGTTAGGGGCCCTTTCAGAAATTTCGCCCCCCCTTGAGTCGAACACCTAGTCATGCCTCTGCTTCGGAGTTTAGCAGAACAGTCTCTATTCCCCATTGCTCTGTAGATTAGTTAAACATGAACTTGTAAGATTTGTCTCTTCTTCCTGAAAGAATCATTTAACTTGTTGCTGACATTCTGTTGATGAGAAATTGCCGACAGAGCTAAAAAAACATGAAAATAACATGCAAAAAATGGAAACAGCTGAAGTGATAAACTTTTACTTACAAAACAGTTTAAACGCTTAAAGAATAAGAAAAAAGTGAGTGATAAAAGTGTTAATTTACGCTTACCCTAATAAATGTGACCAACTTATTCCACTAAATACATTTTATACTTTTGGAGGTTTAAAAATGTTGCTCAACAGCTTGAATTGGTATAATACAATAAAAAAAACCATTACTTACATATTTGATCCCCCTCTGCTCCAGCGCCACCTCTCAAGTGATCCTTGTCCATCTGTAAGGAATTGGACTGTGTGCTGTTGCGTTCCTTTCCTTGAAGACATCAATCACATTATTGTATTGTCATATAGCGTAATGTGAATTTTGTACTGCATCTATGTGTAATATATGATGTACAGTAAGATTATTTGTAATAGTGAAGTATATTAGAATGTATATTGCATAGCACTTGTATAAGTAGTTACCAGACAATAGGGTAAGAGATAGTTAAGTGTTGGGACTAGCCCACAATGGAATGGGTTAGTTGATAGGGTAAAAGATGGTTCCTTTTGTAAAGTGAGTGACATCTAGTGTGCTATAGATATAGACGGATAGTCTGTAGGTTGAGAAGGTTGCATACAGAGGGTGACTAGTGGCAGCAAAAGAAGAAAGGAGACTGAAGTCAAGATAGAATGATCCTTGAGTACAGACTAAAGGGTGCTTTACACGCTGCGACATCGCTAGCAATAGCACCCGCCCCCGTCGCTCGTGCGACATTTGCTGATCGCTGCCGTAGCGAACATTATCGCTACAGCAGCGTCACACGCACATATCTGTGCAGCGCCGTCGCTGTGACGGCCGAACAATCCCTCCCTCAAGGGGGAGGTGCGTTCGGCGTCATAGCGACGTCACTGCAGCGTCACTAAGCGGCCGTCCAATAGAAGCGGAGGGGCGGAGATGAGCGGGACGTAACATCCCGCCCACCTCCTTCCTTCCTCATTGCTGGTGGACGCAGGTAAGGAGATGTTCGTCACTCCTGTGGTATCACACACAGCGATGTGTGATGGCGCAGGAACGACGAACAACATCGCTACGTACGAGACGATTTTTGGTGTTTGGACGACCTCTCCAAAATCAACGATTTTTGTCTCTTTTGCGATCGTTTAAGGTCACTCGTACGTGTTACACGCTGCGATGTCGCTAACGGCGCCAGATGTGCGTCACAAACACCGTGACCCCAACGATAAATCATTAGCGATATCGCAGCGTGTAAAGCACCCTTAAGACATGGGACTCTAGAGAACGCTGAAGCTAGAGACCATATGGAGTGGACCCAGATAGAAGAGTCAGGAGAACAGGACTTTAGCAACTAGGCCTAAAAGCTAATGGGTCGGAATGGACTGAGATGTGAGCAGAGTTGACTTTCCTACGAAGGTCTCCCCAAATGTCCGCGAGTGCAAGGCTCTACTCTGGTACTACTGGCTACCCCTTCCCCTCTCCTCTATGAGGAAAAGAGAGGTGGATACGGAAGAGTCTGACCATACTGACAGAATAGCTGATTCTCTCCTCAAGGAGGAGACTGAACGTAGAGCCGCTGCAGGGGACGGTGACAATTATGAACTGAACTGTAGAGTTAGGTTACATTGTGGTGGGACTCACAGGAGCAGTAAGATCGGAAATGACCCAGCAGGAACTTAAAACGTGTCTGAATATGTTTTGTACAATTGAAACATGCTGGATGACATGTGACCGCTATCTGGTGTATAAAATTGTTGATGAAGATGAACTGTTGAGTTAAGTGGTGTTGTTTGAAACTAAGTAGTGGTCTACTTGTGGAAACAAGTCGTCATTTGTTCCTGGCCACATCGGCAACATGCAGCCTTTATGGGCGAACGGCCTACAATACACAAGTCTACACACGCAGCCAAGACCAGCTCTTCATATAGGATGGCGGGGCGCCCGAAGTCAATCCCTTGCCCACAACTTCCGCCGTGCTACAACCCACACATCCTACAGCGATTATGTCATGTTCATTAGTCACATGACCGCTGCAGACAATCAATGGCCTCAGCAGTTAGGTGACATACATGCAAGTGTCACTGCTGAGGCCAGTGATTGGCTTAAATGGAGGTGACAGCATTACTGCTTGCAGGACCGCTGGGGATGACCAAGAGCTACCGTGCTGGAGAAGAGGAGAACTGAACAGGTAAAGCTGGCCAAAGCCATGTAATTGCATTTGGATAACAGTATGCCTTCTGATTTCACCATACACCTCAAAATTCAGCTCATTAACCCTAAATATTGCAGTTGTCAAGAATTAGAATAACATTCCTGCTATTTTCAAAAATAGCATTGCATGTTGTCAAAAGGTTGTGTGCAGGGCTGGTCTGCAATACATCATACATCCCAGCTTCTGGAAGTCTCTCTCCTTAATTGATCAAAGGTCCTCTGTGGAGTCTACATAGTATTGGAGTGGATTTACCTTCATTTGATGCTGAAGGGGTTAAGGACCTTTTCCTTTCTGGCTGAGATAACCCTTAGCCTTAATCACAGCTCTATCATCTTATCATTCCTCCCTTCCGCTATATTTACCCACTTCTGGCTTCACTACATGCTGGTGATAGATCTTCTATAATGACCACTTTGAAGAAACCTGTCTCTGGAGAAGCTGAGGTGTTCGATTCAGTTGCAGCTGTGAAGTTTCCTCCTGGAGAACCTCAGGTGGGCTATTTGTTGTGTCTCTCACCCCCCATTTGTCTTATCTTCCTTGTGTTGTTTATTGCAGTTGCGAGACTAGTGTCTTGCTGGACTACACATTAGTCAGGGTGAGTTCAGAGACAGAGAGGGCCTAGGCACATGATGGCTCATGGGGGAAGAACCCGTTTAGTGACGTTAGGGTAGTGCAGAGATCAGACTCAGGTGTTAGGAGGGGACCCCACTTCCCTCTCTCTATTGCCAGGGCCTACTATTACATCTTTCCTTGATTTCACTTTGTGTTGTGTTCTCTTGCACCCGGCGTGACTATAAATGTCAGACATGTAAAACCAGCCTGTTTTCTGTGTTTTAGAACCATAGTTGTCTCACAGTGGCACCATACAGCTGCACTCAGTGCTAACTGCGTTCAATTTTTTTATTAAAAAAATATAAAAAAAAATTTAAAAAATAATTTATGGAGCATATGTACAAAAAATGTCTTCTGGTCACCATTTTTTAGCTGTAAGATATTCAAGATTTTATCAGACCTCAACAATGTTTACAGAAATGTAACTAATGTGTATGGAAATTTGATAATATTGCCATCATATATATACTATACATATTTAGTCCATAAGGCTACTTTCACACATCCGGTTTGAGCAGTGCGGCTCAATCCGGCTGTGAAACCTATGCAACGGATGCGGCGAAAACACCGTATCCTTTGCATAAGTTTTTACATGCGGCCCGTCCGTTTTTTTCCGGTTGCGGCACGCTACTGAGCATGCGCAGTGGAAGAAACCGCATGCGGCGGCCGGATGCGTTTTTTCCGCATTGCGCCGCATCTGGCGTCCATAGGCATGCATTGAAAAATGCGCCGCAGCGGCCGGATGCGGCGCGATGCGGTTTTTTTGCCGGAGCAAAAAACGTGCCAGGGAACGTTCGATCCGGCCGCGGCATCGGCTAAATCTGCCGCATGCGGCAAAAACCGGACCGAACGCAAGCCTATGCGGCACAATACGGCACTAATGTAAGTCTATGCAAAAAAAAACGCAACCGGCGACAAAAAAAACGGTTGCGGTTTTTCTGCAGAACGCCGTATTGTGCCGCAGAGCAAAAACCGGATGTGTGAAAGTAGCCTAAGAAACCTACAGATCTAAGAAAAAACATTTCTAAAATATATAATGGCTATATTATATGGGTAAGAAACCTTACATACATACGATATATTACATAATATGCTGTACGTGTACACAGCATTATCTCCTATATCTATATTCTACGGTTTTCTGTACTTTCATATCCTAATTTTAAGATCCTGCATACATTACATAATTTAATGAGACGATGTCTTGTACCAGTTTTTTTTTTTTTAGACAGTTGCTGATTTTTACATTATGTACAATTTGCGGTAGACAAACAAGCATCGGCACTAATAACATCCGTCTAAAAAACTGTCTTTCCAACGTTCAACGTGTTTCAATATTTGTACTTCTTTTTCCTCTGACGTGTATGCTAAAGAGAAATACAGTAAGAAATGCATGGAAAACAGCAGTGTGTACATGAAGTAAAACACATTTGTCAGAAGGAGCAGATACAGAACTGTGACGCCCTGGCAAAACCAGGTAGTCACACAAGAGGCCCCCGCATAACACCATCCCTCACAGGGTTACATACAGCCGACCTGAAACCCTAGCCACCCCCCTCAGGGCAAGACAGGCACACCAGTGGGCGGGACCAGGCGGTTAGGAAACGACCACCTAGGGGTCTAGACAGCCCGGGGTGGGAAAACCGACAGATCAAGTCTACTAGTCTAGTGTTCAAGTTGAGAGGAGTGGAGGCTGGGGCTAGGTGTAGCTCCAGCGGAGGTGAAGCTCAAGTTGACAGGCGCCAGGGTCGGAGCCCTGGTGCCTTGGCTATGTGGCAGACGTCAGCAGACGATGGGAAGACGGCAGCCGGAGATCCGAGGTGGACTGGGACAGGGTTGGAGCCCGCAGGTACCGACACTGGAGAACTGACCCGGAAACCGTGCACAGAGGGGGTACTTGAACCCTGAATCCATGACCGGAACCAACGGCCTAGCTAATTAACCAACTGAGGGCAGGATTTTAGGTCCTGTCCCAACCAAAGTCCCAACAGCAGACAATCACCCACAGAGCGGGATAGGGCAACCGCCAGGGCCCGATAGATCCCACGGGTCAGCGTCAGCGGGCACGGCTGCTCAGGTACACAACAAGCCGGGAGCAGACTCCCGTGTTCCACACCGGGAAGTCCAACACAAGCAAAAACAGTGCAGAGGGAAAAGACGGTGACCACCAGCCCGGGTGGGGGACCAGAGTACAACCGGCTGCAGTGGCCGGCCACCACCACCAGCACCTTGGTTTACCAAAAGACTCATGTTATTTATTCAACTGTGAGTAACCAAACATCCCCTGGTACATCCGGGCACGCAGGCCCCTGCCATCGCCATCCCCTGAACAAAGCCACTGGGCCCCGGGGCAACCATCCCTACCCACGGAAGGGTTAACATCCAGCTGCCATTGTGTCGCCCAGGGGGTACTCAGATCCGGGCCAAGGGGTCGCTTCTGGAGGTGGCGTGACCCGGTCTGTGATCCCAGGCACCACAACGAAAAGGGGCATTATATACAGGGAAGATTTGGTAGTCTATGTTCCGTGACGCCACCTGTGGTGTGCGGTGAGGTAATGGAGCACCGCCGCTGCCGGTCACAGGATCCCGGGGATGGTAATGGTCAGGAAGGTGGTGATTTTCCCTCCATGGGTAGGGTGTTGATGTCCCGGGACCCCGGTGTGATGGATTGGGGAGTAACGGGTGCAGTCCACAGCTTGGACCGGGTGGTGCAGGAGTACTCACAGTATAAGCAATAACTAACACGAGTCCAGGATTTAACCAAGTTGCTGGTAACTGGTGCCCACGGCCGGCTGCTGTGAGGACGGGTCCCACACCCGTGTGTGTAATTCGGGTGTTTTTCTCCCAGCTCCCCACAGGAGCTGCTCCCTGACTTCTCCCCTCCAGCAGACTGACTGCAGCTCCAACTCTTCTCTCACCAAGCTCCACTCTCCCCCTCCCATTTTCCTGAGGAGGGGGTGAGTGGGGCCTGATTGGCTGGTGTGTGTTTGTGTGGAAACTCCCCAAGGGAGAGTGAGATCTGCACCAAAACATGGATGCAGACCTCTGTGACACCCTGGTTTTGCCAGGGCGGCACACCATTACATCTCCCCCGGGGTGTCCCACAACAGCAGCGGTGGTGCCACCTTTCACCACACACCGTGGGTGGCGTCACGAACTGAATACGGCCAAGCCCGTACAACTACGTCCCCCTTTTCATTTGGCGTGTCCGCGTGACCCCTGCTACACACAGGGAGCCGGTCCGTTCCTTCCTCCAGCAGGTTTTGTTCCTTACCCGTATTGGTTGTACCTTGTACCTTACTGCTATCCTAATCAGATTTCCTCTGGACCTCATTGAAGTGCATCCCTGCACATAATGGCTTAAACCCTTACAACATATGCTGATGTCTTCCTCTAGACTACCAGTCTGAAACCATACAGGCATATAATTGGATTTTTGAATATCCCAGCAATTATTATGATGTCTATATTCACATACTGAGTTCCAATTACATTTATCATCATCTGATGTACAGAACACAGGATATAACTCCCTTTCCACATATAAGGATTATCCTTAATGACCTATAACCCATGTCGTTCACGTAGTAGAATATACTGTGGATATCAGTGCCTTTTGTGGGTCACTACGTCGCATCTTTGACTTTTGTCTCACCTTCTCCAGCCAATCACAGATAGTCCTTTGATGAAGACCACATTGGTCGAAACGTTTTGTTTGGACATCTGTTTTGGACTTTCATGTAATAAAGAACCTTTTATATCAGAACAAATGTTTGACCTTTTTTTGTGGTAGAGTGCCGGAGTTCACCTTTAGCTATTTTCCTCTTTTTCTCCTGAGCACCTACAAGGTGAAGCAGGGTCCTAATTTTGTTTATTTAGTCACTCAGAAAGACTGGGACTTGCCGCTGTGATGTCAGGTCAACTGGAAGTTGATGTGACATCACCGGATCTCAGGGGTCAAGGAACCTGTGGATCACACGATTGGGATGAGCGGACCGCAATAGCGCCTCTCAGAGGCTGAATGTACTACACAAGGTATTTGAGAAAAGCCTTCTCTATCAGTTTTACATGGATGTGGCCACTAATGCGGAGTAGTGAACCACATCTTTAAGGAACCACTTCTATGCTAAACAAAATAACATTTTTTGTAATCAACATTTAAACATCTACTTATGTGCTATGAAAAAAACAAGCAATTATTTGGAAGAAGAATCACTTATCTTCCAATAGTGCTCATTGCCTATAAATGTCTTGAAATTATCACTATTGGTTTTGTTTTTTTCGGTCACTAGATCTCACACCCAAATTACTTAAACTTTTGCCAGGACTTGGGCTACTTCCAGAACAAGAGGGCTCGGTGTCATCATTGAGTCGTCTTCTCAGGAAACGTGGCAATGTGGAAATTTCTGCTCTCATGTTTTTATGAGCTCTTACAAGTTCCGTCAACAAAACTTTCAGAGAATCTCTTTGGGTAATTTTACAGTAGTGTCATTATTCATGTTATAACTAACATAAGCATTTATTGCTGCTACATTGAAGAAATGGAAAAAATATGACCATTGGCCATTTCAGTGCGCCAAGCGACGTTATAAGTTTCATACAGTTTGCCATTTGTATCAACGCTGTCCTTGATATTATTGTAAAAGTCTATTATTTCCGACTTCTTATCATCTTCGCATATAAGTTTAATATGATGCATGGGGGATAGTAATAGAACTGCCTTGCATTTCTTGCGATGTACTGTGGAGGGAGTGGCACCCGAGCTTGGAAGCCACCGAAATGTACAGTTACCTACCTTCCGTACTTACGGAAATATGATAAAAACAAATTCTGTTATGATCTGATAACCATGGACGATCATGAAAAATCCCATTAATAAGAAAAAAACAAAACCACAAGAGTAGTTGGAAACTAAGCTGACCGCAATCCTCTATCTATCAGAAAACACTAGAAGTAGCAGTGGGATGTTCCTAACACACCAAGACAGCTTGTCACTGCCTGAGAAACTTGCTACACCTCAAAGATAGAAATGAGGATTCATAACTTGCCTCGGAGCAGTCCTCAAAGAAATAGCAAGCCCCCAACATGCAACAACGGTAATGTAAGAAAACACAATACACAGAAAATATAGATCAGCAAAAGTGAGGCCCGACTTACTAGATAGAACAGGACAGGACAGATAACTGATTGCGGCCAGCAAAAAACCTTGTAAAAAATACCAATCTCCTGATAATAAAAAATACTGAGACCACACAGACTCTCCCCCACTATATCAGGTACTCTTGTGCTAGACACTTTAAACAGAACTGCAGATATAATGGGAAGAAACAAAATCACAGAACAAATAATATTCTAAAGTGGAAATAATCCAAACATGAACAGAGATTAAGCTCCCTTTTTTGCTGGAGTAACTGCCCTGCTCACAAAAGCAGAAAGTCAGATCCTCACATACAAGAAACCAGACACAGAACCAAATGGAATATGCAGAAACACTCTTAAATGCAAATCCAGCAATTAAGCACAGAAACAGTAAACTTATCTGGAGTAAATTCAGGCACCAAATAGATGGGGAAAACAGAAGGGAAAACTCCCAGCCATCTTCAGAAGTAGGCAGGAACATTTATCACTGGCGACCGCCAGGCACAAAATGCTCTCCTAAATTAACTAGGCTGATCTGCAATAGGATTTCCTAGATTCCCAATCAATTATTTCCATCACCAGTCTGAATCACAGATTCAAACTCAGCTTCATTACCATTCCTGGCCACCAGAGGGAGCTCCACATCAGTACCCACTCGGATGACATTCACAGCAAAACTCACTTGGGGTCTAATGGACCCCAAGTGACTAATTAAGGTTAAGGTGGAATTACAATAAAGTGCACTGTAAACAGGCTGACAATCACAATGAAGAGGCAAAATGCTCATTGGTTGGGTGAAATTTTTTTTAAGCAGGCTTAAAAATCATCGTTCTCAGAAGCACATCGTCCTGTATAATCCTCATCTCTGCTGCCAAGAACAATGGAAGTCTATTACTTCCACAGAATGTATTACTGATCACTCCGTGTGCACAGGAAATGCATCTGATCTTCTGAACAGGCTGCTAAATGACCGCTGATCAGCAAACAAATAGCAGATCAACAGTCATTTAACGCCAAACGATCAGCCAAGCATTGTTCAGTCAACAACTATCTATTGTTAATGGAGCCCCTGCGGCTCTGACCTGCTGTGATCATATGAAGCCGTTGGTAGTAAAATTCTTAGTAAATAAGTGCGTAAATCTACTTACTAATCATATACAGTGAGTGAAATAAGTATTCAATCAATACGTCACCAATTTACTTAGTAAATATATTTCTAAAAATTCTATTGATATGAATTTCTCACCACATGTCGGTAACAACCCATCCAATCCACACAGGCAAAGAAATCAAACCATAGATGTCCATAAATTAAGCTTTATGTAACATTGAGAAATGACACAGGGAAAACTTATTGAAAACATGAAGAAAGAGAGGTGCAAAAAGCCTTGGAAAGTCATGACACGAGCTGAAATCTATCATCAATTAGAAAGAACTCCTGCCACTCAGTGAAAAATAATATCAGCTGATTCAACTAATGGTCTATAAAAAGGTGTCACACAATAAACACCTTATGATGGGTAAAACCAGTGAGCTGTCTCAACACCTTCGCAACCCTATTGTTGAAAAACATACTGATGACATTGGTTACAGAAAAATGTCTAAACTACTGAAGGCTCCAGTATTTTGTAAGACAGATGTAATATAAATGGCACTTGAAATTCATGGCGTATTTTTGGACGTGAGGGTGAAGGAGGCCACAGAGTGGCGGCATATCTCCCATCCAACCTAACATTGGGCGTGGAGACACTACGCATTGGGCATCACAGTTGCTGTGGCAACTGTCTAATGATGAGCGAATATCGTGCATGAGTCCTATTCTAATTATTAGGACTAGTTCTCAATACTCGCTGGACATTGCACGGTTGCCTCGGCTAATGTGCCAACCAGTGTGCAGTTTCCTCTCTCCATTTTTAACTAAATTTCCAATGTTTTTCCAAAAACTATAAATATGTATCTTAGGTAAAAAGCATGAAAACAAAAAAGTCATACCGACAGATGAAAAAAAAATGTTAGTGTAAAAACAATAGTAGGCCATGCTGGTATTGGTGGTTGTAGGTCATGCTGGTATTGGTGGTTGTAGGCCATGCTGGTGTTGGTAGGACATGCTGGTATTAGTGGTGGTAGGCCATGTTGGTGTTGGTGGTTGTAGGCCATGCTGGTGTTGGTGGTTGTAGGACATGCTGGTGTTGGTAGTTGTAGGACATGCTGGTATTGGTGGTTGTAGGTCATGCTGGTATTGGTGGTGGTAGGACATGCTGGTATTGGTGGTGGTAGGACATGCTGGTGTTGGTAGTTGTAGGACATGCTGGTGTTGGTGGTGGTAGGACATGCTGGTGTTGGTGGTTGTAGGCCATGCTGGTATTGGTGGTTGTGGAACATGCTGGTATTAGTGGTGGTAGGACATGCTGGTATTGGTGGTGGTAGGCCACGCTGGTGTTGGTAGGCCACGCTGGTGTTGGTGGTGGTAGGCCACGCTGGTGTTGGTAGGCCACACTGGTGTTGGTGGTGGTAGGCCACGCTGGTGTTGGTGGTGGTAGGACATGCTGGTAATAGTAGTTGTAGGCTTCCCCTAATATACACTACAGCCTGTATAATAGATCACTGTATACATTGTGGTGATAAGTGGGCACTATCCCTTCTCATGAAAGACTTGACATTAGCACAACCAGGGCCAGCGTCAGTACACCCGGGGGACCCATGGCACCAGAAGGGCTACTCTGCCCGGGGTTTAATTCGCAAACATCTGCCATACATGTATAGCACAGCATGAGAATATCAGCTCACATTATACAGTGAGGATCCTGGCTGTGTTATACAGCTGGCACCTGAGACTAACTGCAGGGATCAGATCTAGCCCAGATTGTAGCAATTTAACCCCTTAGATTCACCTGCCAACAAGTTCAGCGGCTCTGAGCGACTTGTGACGTTGACATTACAGACAATATCAGACAATGGGTGCAGCGGTGGAAACTCAGCACTGGCGTCAAGTAAATAAACCACAGTTAGCTGGAAAAAAAAACAGCTGGGACAGGGGTTTCCAAAACACGCAAATTCCTTTAAAGGGAATTTGTCAGCAGGTTTTTGCTATGTAAGCTGAATCATCATGCTGCATGGAATAACACAGAAAGTTAAAGGATGCCTGTCTTGTCATAGTCCGATAAAAATAATAATAATATTTATTCATTTGTATAGCGCTGTTAATTCCACAGCGCTTTACATACAATGGCGATCTTTTGTTTATTTGCTATGTTTGTTTAAGCAGCAGAACACTTATCATTACAGGACTAGGAATTCACCAGAAAGTCCCACACACCCTCTGCTGTGATTGACACCTCACTGTCAATGTACAATCTCTATAGCGAGCCTACTGTGCGCCGGTTCAGGTCTCTCAGCTCTGCTTGATGACCAAACCTAAAAAGTTAGATTGTGTTACCCAGTAATCTAAGTGATACATCATTGGATTCAGAATCTCTTTGCCTTCATCATGCTGCTGTCAGATGAGGTAGCAAAAACCTGCTGGCAGATTCCCTTTAAGAAGATGGAAATGGGAGAAAGTGCCTCTTGTGACCCCCATGTTCACTCTACCCCCACAATATTATTACCTGGTGCCAGGGACACTGTCCTAGCACCGGAGGGACTAATGGAGGCCCCTGTATCATCACATTTGTACAACTATGAAGCCCAGGACATGGCTCGATTTCACAGGAAATCAGTAATTTGCTAATATTACAATATATTGTACAAATATCAAGTGATGTCCAGTATAAAAGTCAATATATAGATATATTTTTTTAAAAAAAATGGAAGCATAAAAAAAATCTGAAACCTAATACCATCACCTTCTCCTTTTCCTGCAGCGTAAATTAAATAATAATAATAAAAAAATCCAACAATAAATTACTAATTAAAATAAATTATTATAATATTGATCCCGCGTAAACGTAAAAATGGAAAAAAAATTAAACCGCAGCCAAGTCCCAAAAATGTACCAATAAAAACTGCAGTAAAACATGCCCTGATACAACTGTATGGACCAAAAAAAATGAAAGTTATATATCTTGAAAGGAGAGGAGGAAAAATGTAAAGCGCAGTGGGGCCCCTGGAGGGTGTGTCACCAGAAGGGCCCCCTGAGCCTGGAGCACAGCCCCACATGACCCCGGCCTGGGCATGACCCTCAGGCTGAGGGGGGAGGCGGGGCGAGGAGCCAGCAGCAAGCAAAGGGTTAAAAGTGTAGTGCGCCTGCGCGCTGACGTCACGGCTGGTGTATGGTGGCAGCGGCCGCAGTGTGTACGGAGGCGGGGAGTCCGGGTTCTCGGTGCTGGAGGAGGTCGGTACCGGCGCAGGGCTGCACTCCTCACCCCCGGGCGGTGTGTGACGCGGGGCTGAATGGGAAGAGCACGGTTTCTCTGAGCGGGGAGGTTCGGAAAGGTTTCCAAGGTGAGTGCGGTGTGCGGGCAGCTGTGGCCGCGGTCCTGGGCTCGGGGTGATGTTTCCGGCGGCTCCGTGCTCTTTCTGGAGGGTTGTGTTGTGCAGCCCGGGCCTGCTCGGCCCCATCTGGAGGCTCCTAAAGTGCAGACACCCTGCGGCTGCCGGACCGGGCTCCTCCGGGGTGACAGCGCGCACAGCATGCTGGGACTTGTAGTTCCCAGCGCCTCCTCTTATATAACCTCACTAGGAGTCTTGTCCCGGTGACCTGCGTCTTGTCATCGTCTTGTGACGTCAGAAGTCTGTGGATTTCCCTCTGAGGATCTGTAGTGACGGGGTGTACTTTATTTATGACCAATCTCCAATATGCAGATGAGGCGAGGCGCAGTATTTGGGGAGCGCGACAATCACTTCTCCAAACACCATGTCCGAATGTAAACCAATGTCTGTCCCCATCGGGGCGGTGATCGGCCCGGGGGGCCACACCGCTCACCAGTGTGACCAAGTGGGGTGTCTCTGCCACATCCCCAATACTTGTGCCAGGGACAGATTTTATTGTCTCTTCTCCCAGGGCAAGACAATTCGGCTGCAGCATTATAGGGGTCCAACCACGGGACCCCCCCCCCTTCTATTCTCTCCCTTCATTTCCCCGAACTGGAATATGTGACTGGGGATTGTCCAGAACTGACACTGATGACCAACATACAGGATCCATCATTCATATCTGACAGGTGGGGGCCCCGAGACCGGGTACCCAAATGTAAGTAATGCACAAAGCAGAATATCATGGCCCTGTATCTGACAGGTGGGGCTCCGACACTAGGTACCCCGGATGTAAGTAATGTAGAAAACAGAATATCATGGCCCTGTATCTGCCAGGTGGGGGGCCCTGAGACCGGGTACCCAAATGTAAGTAATGTACAAAGCAGAATATCATGGCCCTGTATCTGCCAGGTGGGGCTCCGACACTAGGTACCCCAGATGTAAGTAATGTAGAAAACAGAACACCATGGCCCTGTATTTGAGAGGTGGGGACCCTGACGCTGGGTACCACAAATGTAAGTATTGCACAACGCAGAACACCGCTGTCCACTACATTGTCTGCAAATCAGGGCAGGACTGGACACTGATCAGATATTGATGGCCTCCATCAGGTAGGTCACCAATGTTATCACCCGGACCACCCCTTTAGGAGATGGCAGTTGCATCCGGATAGTGGAAAAGTTAAGTCTCATACAATTCAGTGGGTGTTTTGATAAAAGCTTGTGTTCTGTATTTCTTCTGATCAGCAGAAGCGAAAAGCAAAGATTCACAACCTTAAATGTGACCCCAGCCTCCAAAAGGTCTGCAATCCGGGCACAGAAGTGTATGTGAGGTTCTATGGTTGTATAAAAGGGGATGGGTATGTCACTAGGAGAGGGTCTGGAGTCACTATCCATATCTGCTGGAGCTGCAAGCAGGGTTTGATGTAGGGTGGTAGGAGTCATGTAGGCAGTAACTTAAAATGTGTTATCCAAAGTGGGTGTCCGTCCCCCCCCTCCTTTACTTTGGCAACTTATTTTTGTGACCACGGAAGTGTTCTATACTTAACACTTGACCTGATGCTGGAGGTTCAGGAGCTGCTTGTGTGATATGGGCGGATTAGCTGAGAGATCTTATAACCTTATGTCAGTACCCGTATTTCCAAAAAAACAATGACTGGGCATTTGTTCTTGTTTATGCACCAGTGTGACGATCCCGACCATCACCCAAGGAGTGAGCAGCATGCCTGTTCATTGGAGATCGGATTATTTACATTTCCAAACAATCAATATTGGTAGATCATCTCCCGAGTAATCCAGAGATGTGCTGCTGATAACGTTATATTGTGTGGAGACCAAACAATCGTACTAGCAATCGTTCTGTCCCCATTCATATTCATTAAGATGCCCCTGGATTTTGGTAGCAGATCAAAGTGCGCCTGCGCAGGACCTCCGTGCAAGTGAGTGTGTATGACGTGGACGCGTCATGCACACAGGCTTCAGAAGACGGAGGAGCAAGATGGCCAAGAGAGGAGGCGCCGGTCCCGGAGAACAGCGCCGCCCATCTGGCCAACCAGCACCGCAGCATCCGGTTTAGGTGAGTATTGTAAAGTGATTTTTATGTTTTCACAGCGGCCTGAGCTCTTATATACAGTATTCTAACATGCTGTATATAAGAGCCCACTGATGGTGGCCGCAGTTTATAGGCCCCAAATCTGGTGGCAGGTTCCCTTTTTAAAGGGGTTTTCCCGTGAACAAAGGTTTTCAAAGTTTATTTTAATCTATAGATCTTGGAAAATAATAATTTCTATAATATGATGTGTTTATAAAAAATGTTCCTGTGCTGAGATAATCTTATATATGTGTCTCTGCTTTGTACTGTGTAATGGCAATGTCTGACCCTACAGGGACATGGCCTGATCATACCACATCTCCTGGGCCGGGGAGGACGCAAAAGAGTAGGAAACGTTATAGCATGGGATCAGAGCTGATTCTTTTTGTAAGGTAAAACAATTCCCTGCCTTTAAAAAAATGGTTTACCTCAAAGAATTATTTGCAATCCCGTGCTGTAATGTCTGTGGACTCTCCTTTGCATCCTCCCTTTCCCAGGAGATGTGGTATAATCCCTGTACAGTCAGACACGGCCAGTACACAGCAGGGACACATATATAAGATTGTCAGCACAGGAACATTATTTTTAATCTCATCCAATTGTGGAAATTATTACTAATCCAAGATATATGGATTAATATCAACTTTAAAATGAACTTTATTGATTTGAAAACCCCTTCTAGGCCCTGTGTACACGCTGCAGTTTTTGCCGCAGAATTGCTGCGGGAATGTTCATAAACTTGCTGCAGTCATTCCCCAGCAAAACCTATGGTAAAAAAAAATGGTGTGCGCACACTGCGTGTTTTTCCCCTACAGGTTTTGCTGAAGAATTTCTGCAGCAAAAATAATGAGCATGTCACTTCTTTTCTGCAGACACCTGTGGTTTTTGCCATAGATGATGGTAAAAAAAACGCAGGCACCAACCTGCGGCGAAGACGCAGGTACAGTTCTACCACGATATTCTCCCAGAGGGCGCAGATTTTTCTTCAGAAAAGTCCCATTTTCTAGTGCGCACACAGCCTTAAGCAGGTCAGTAAAAGACCTTTGCTTAGCTTGTGTATAATCAGTCAGTGCTCTTTAATGGAGATTTGATAAGCCTCTATCCTCACATGTCATTGTATCAAAACTATTCAAATCGATCATATGATCGTTCTGTCAATTATCACTCAGCTGCACATCTCATTTACGTGTAAGGGGTGTGTGTGTGTGTGTGTGTGTGTGTGTGTGTGTGTGTGTGTGTGTGTATAATATCTATCTATCTATCACTCACACACATACACAGTACAGACCAAAAGTTTGGACACACCTTCTCATCTCTAGAACAACGAATAACTGTTAAGAGGAGACTTTGTGCAGCAGGCCTTCATGGTAAAATAGCTGCTAGGAACCCACTGCTAAGGACAGGCAACAAGCAGAAGAGACTTGTTTGGGCTAAAGAACACAAGGAATGGACATTAGACCAGTGGAAATCTGTGCTTTGGTCTGATTAGTCCAAATTTGAGATCTTTGGATCCAACTACTGTGTCTTTGTAGAAAAGATGAACGGATGGCCTCTACATGCCTGGTTCCCACCGTGAAGCGTGGGGGGGTGCTTTGCTGGTGACACTGTTGGGGATTTATTCAAAATTGAAGGCATACAGAACCAGCATGCCTACCACAGCATCTTGCTGCGGCATGCTATTCCATCCGGTTTGCGTTTAGTTGGACCATCATTTATTTTTCAACAGGACAATGACCCCAAACACACCTCCAGGCTGTGTAAGGGCTATTTAATTAAGAAGGAGAGTGATGGGGTGCTACGCCAGATGACCTGGCCTCCACAGTCACCAGACCTGAACCCAGTCGAGATAGTTTGGGGTGAGCTGGACCGCAGAGTGAAGGCAAAAGGGGCCAACAAGTGCTAAGCATCTCTGGGAACTCCTTCAAGACTGTTGGAAGACCATTTCCGGTGACTATCTCTTGAAGCTCATCAAGAGAATGCCAAGAGTGTGCAAAGCAGTAATCAAAGCAAAAGGTGGCTACTTTGAAGAACCTAGAATATAAGATAAAAAAAATTGTTTAAAAGAACTGAGAGTCCTCAGTGGTTGATACCTTTTAATGGCTAACTGGAAAGATGGTAATAATTGCAAGCTTTCGAGACTACTCAGGTCTCTTCATCAGGCATGGTATAACACAAAATCTGAAGAGTCACATATTTATACACAACAGGACATAGAAAAGTGCAGTAAAAAAAAAACAAAAAAAAAAGTTATATAAAACTATATATATATATATATATATATATATATATATATATATATATATATATATATATATATATAGTTTTATATAACTTGTTTTTTTTTTGTTTTTTTTTTTACTGCACTTTTCTATGTCCTGTTGTGTATAAATATGTGACTCTTCAGATTTTGTGTTATACCATGCCTGATGAAGAGACCTGAGTAGTCTCGAAAGCTTGCAATTATTACGATCTTTTCAGTTAGCCATTAAAAGGTATCAACCACTGAGGACTCTCAGTTCTTTTAAACAATTTTTTTTATCTCTACTGGCTAACACGGTACAAAGATATATTTTACTTGTAGAATATAAGACACATTTTTAGTTGTTTTATGCTTTTGTTAAGGATTTCATTCCACGTGTCAATTCATAGTTCAATGTGAATCTACAATTTTCAGAGTCATTAAAATGAAAGAAAAGTCATTAAATGACAAGGTGTGTAAAAACGTTTGGTCTGTACGAACATATATAATATATATTTTTTATTTATTTATTTTTTTCCATAAACAATTAGATTCTTCTACAAAGCTTTTCTTGCTCCTTCATTCGGATGATCTCTGGTATAATATTGGGAACATTTGATTTGAGCACTGATTATTAGTGGAAATTGGAAATGAACAAATTGTTTAGATCCAGCAATATTAAATTAGCTTTTATGTGGATGCATTTCTTTTTATTTGGTTGCAAAAGGTAATATCATTGACACATACAGGTGAGAATGTTTCTGTTGGTTCTCCCAGCTGGATATGTGAGATAACATGAGAATGTGGGGCTCTGGGGCAGGATTTCTTTCCAGCATTTCCTTTGATGCACAATAGTTTCTCCCAGGCTATGACTCCTTCCAGATCAGAATAGATTACATTGAACTGCACAATAAATGGAGAGAGGACGCTAATTGACCGATCTATTGTTCTTTGGTGTTGTCTGACACCCAGAGGCATTAGATTTCAGTGGGATCCAAAGGGTTTTCATTATCCTTTTTCTAAAGGCCGCATATACATTAGGGACTGACTTCTTGGCCTCCAGCAACAGCCTAATGTGTATCAGGGCTGTGGAGTCGGAGTCGGAGTCGTGGAGTCTGAGTCGGAGTCGGAGCTCATTTTGGTGGAGTCGGAGTCGGTATAAAATGCACCGACTCCGACTCCTAAAATATATAATAAATTGGGAACCACGGGGGAACACTATTCTCCTTAAGGAGACTTTGCAAGCCAGTCTGGCTGCCAGGTAAGGGGACTTATAGCTGCAATGCCCCTAAAATTCCACGGGGGAACACTATTCTCCTTAAGGAGACTTTGCAAGCCAGTCTGGCTGCCAGGTAAGGGGACTTATAGCTGCAATGCCCCTCTGGGAAATATTCAAATTGTCTCTCCAGTAAAGGAGACAAACTCTAGCACAGCGCCACCTATTGGAAGTAGCGATCCTAAAAGTCACAAGTGGATTTTCGACAATCCTTTGCAATATGACTCAGGATATATAATGGGGACAGGAGTGCAATGCAGAATGTGCTGAATATTTTACTAAATAACAACATTTAGTATAATGCTTATATTTAAGTGAAAAATTTATTGTAGTACAATGTGAACATCAGACATTTAATTGTTTTTATGATACAATAATCAAGATATTTGGATAGAACATAAAATATTTATTGGAATACAACTTTAGAACACAAAAAAACTAATAAATTGTAAATATGTAATATATATAATATATATATATATATATACAGTGTATATACACACACACAAGATATATATGTAATCTACTGTATATTACATAGTGTATTACATATTTACAATTTATTACAGTTTTTTGTGTTCTAAAGTTGTATTCCAATAAATATATTTATGTTCTATCCAAATATCTTGATTATTGTATCATAAAAATTATTAAATGTCTGATGTTCACATACACATATTCATGTACTACAATAAATTTTTCACCTAACTATAAGCAATATATGTAGGAGTCGGAGCCTGAGTCGGAGCCTGAGTCGGAGCCTGAGTCGGAGCCTGAGTCGGAGCCTGAGTCGGAGCCTGAGTCGGAGCCTGAGTCGGAGCCTGAGTCGGAGCCTGAGTCGGAGCCTGAGTCGGAGCCTGAGTCGGAGCCTGAGTCGGAGCCTGAGTCGGAGCCGGAGTCGGAGCCAGAGAATTTGAGGAGTCGGAGTCGGAGTCGAAGGTTTGGCTTACCGACTCCACAGCCCTGATGTGTATGGGTGCTCCTTCCCCAACAGATTAATTTGGAGAGATAAGGATCCCACATCTCTAATTTCGGGCTGATGATCCATTTTGTTCTCTGTGAGATTTGGTATCTCTTGTAGCAGCAGAGCTGTGTGGCGCCCTTGGAGACATGGCTGTAGTTTGGCTATTTTGTATGGAGTGCATAAGGATAACTGTAATGTCTATCATTAATAATTATTTATTATTGTAGTGGCATTTATTCCATGACTCTTTACGAGTGAAAGAGGGTACACTTATAACAATATAAAACAGACTGGTACAAGAGTAGTGAGGACCCTGCCTGCGAGGGCTCAGTCTACAGTGAATGGGTGATGGTACAATATTTGAGGAGAAAGCTGTACTGGACAGAGTTATTGTAGGTTGTAGGCTTGTTGGAAGAGATGGGTCTTCAGGTTCCTCTTGAAGCTTTCCACAGTAGGGGAGAGTCTGATATGCTGGGGTAGAGCGTTCCAGAGTATGGTGGAGGCACGGGAGAAATCTTGTACGCGATTGTGGGAAGAGGAGATGAGAGACAAGTACAGAAGGAGATCTTGTGAATATCAGAGGTTGCGTGCAGGTAGGTACCGGGAGACTAGGTCACAGATGTGAGGAGGAGACAGGTTGTGGATGGCTTTGTAGGTCATGGTTAATGTTGTGAACTGGAGTCATTGGGCAATGGGAAGCCAGTGATGGGATTGGTAGAGATGCGAGGCTGGGGAATAGCGACGAGGGGAGAGGTGGATTAAGCAGGCCGCAGAGTTTAGGATAGATTGGAGGGGTGCAAGTGTGTTGGAAGGGAGGCCAGAGAGCAGGAGGTTGCAGTAGTCGAGGTGGGAGATGATGAGGGCATGCACTAATGATTTTGCTATTCATAGGAATAAAGGCCCAATATAGATTCGATAAGTGTTGGCCTTGCAATCATATGGTTGACGGCCATCTCTACCATACCCAGGAGTGCTCGCTCGGCCTGAGTGGTCTAGTTGGAGGTCCAAGGTAAAGTGAGGATTAGAGACCATACCGAATGATAAAACTACACCCTCGTGTGATAGGCAATGCCTTCATATAGTTTAACTGATTAAGATATTTTTCCAGAATTGAGAGATGGCTAAAGAAGGGGTTAAATCTGCACTTCCCAATTAATTCATTGGAAAAAATGATTCCTTCAGTGAGATTTATTAATCCAACGCATTTCAGAGTAACCCAACTCCTTCCTCAGAGATAAATCACATATGGATACATGAATCATGGAGGTATAGATACAGCTCCTTTTTGAAAAATGGTGCAAGGCTTAACAGACTCCGAATGATACATTATATATACGTCATACATACAATGTAATTTTGGTGGACAGGGTAGATGACCTCATACTGCAATAAAAGGGAATTGCATACCTAAAAAGTAAAAATCCATACACAAGAAGGAAAAAAGAGAACAGAAAAAAAAAATGTTGCAACTAGTAACTTCAGAATGGAAGCTTATTTATACGTTGCCACTATTGCCATAGTTTGTGCTCTGAACCCATGTTGGCTAATGATTGTACATTAGTGGGAAAAACTGTGATATCGCTGCCAAAGATGTGCAGCCTATTAATAAGGGGTTTGAAAACCCGACCCTCCGCATGTGGGAAGATTGCAGCAGCACCTCCCTTAGCAAGTGGAAATGTATAGGAAAAAATGATTACTAATCTATTATTTTGAGGTTCTGGAATATACAGATGGAAAGTAGTCACAGATTTAGTGCAGAGGTACAACATTTGTACCCCTCAATCCACATCCTTATATATATTGATATTTTTGATTTATTTTGACATTTGAAACGTAAGTCATTAAGGGACTAGTACCATCTGTTAGGACATGCTGCCCTCTTAAAAACATTAACAACCAGTGATTAATTTCTAATATATCTTAAAGATTCAATGGTTTTTAGTATACCATAAATCAAAGTAAGGGGCTGCTGAGAATTCTTTGGCTTTACCCAGAAAGAAATGAGAGAGGATGATAAAACTTTACATTTATTCCGCATACTCTCCTCTGATGTCAGCACACTTCTTACATCGATATGCCAAGTTCTGTAAGCCTAGCAAAAAGGATTTTGGTTGTGCCTCAAACCAGACATCTGTAGCAGCCATGGCATCAGAAATGGTGTGAAATTTGGTACCCTTGAAGTGTTTCTTCAGGTTTGGAAACAGATGATAGTCGAAGAGAGCTAGATCTGGTGAATAAGGTGGGTGGTCAACCAGCTGGAATCCCAGCTCTGCCAGTTTTGCGGTGGACACTTGTGCAGTGTGAGCGGAGGCGTTGTCTTGCAGGAACAAGAGTCCTGTGGACAGTTTGCCGCACCTTTTGGCCTTCAGAGCTGCCTTCATTTGGTCCAAAAGTTCAGTGCATTGATGGTGGAACCCTTTTGAAGGTAGTCCACTAGCAGCACACCCTCCTTATCCCAGAACACAGACGCCATCACCTTAGTGGCTGATTTTTGTACCCTGAACTTCTTTGGACGAGGAGAACCACTGTGCCTCCACTCTTTTGACTGCTCCTTGTTTTCAGGGTCATACAAATAAATCCAGGTCTCATCCATAGTGACCAGTCGCTCCAGGAACATCTTATCCGTCCAGAAACACTGACAAATGTAGTGGGAAGTTTTCACTCGCTGCTTCTCTGATCTATTGTCAAACATTCGGTGACCCACTTTGCAGAAGCTTCCTCATGTCCAAATTTTCATGGATAATGACACAAACACATTCCTGGGAAATACCCATGATGTCTGCTATTGATTTAGCTGAAATCCGTAGATTCTCCAGTATGAGGTTGTGCGCAGCATCGACGATCTCCGGAACAACAACCACTCTCGGTCGTCCAGGACGTTCCTCATTATCGGGGCTGAAGCGGCCTGTTTTAAATTTGGCAACCCAGTTCTTAACTGTGGAATATGAAGGGCATTGATCCCCAATGTCTGCGACATATCACCATGAATATCCTTCTCGGACTTTCCTTACAGAAACAAGAATTTTATCCCTCCTCTGCTCTCAGTTGCTGTGAATATCGCATTAGACTCCAACATTCTATTTTTCCGCATGCGTAGAACACTGTTGCCATAAGCAACGAATACAAAATTTGGAAAACCTATGTTAGACACACAAGGCTTTCATGTGATGTAACATTCGTTACCATAGAATAAAAAAAAAATCACAGACTTATCAACAGCCCCTCGTAGTACATATGAACATGAGAAATTTTGTAATATAGTTGACTAGAGAATTTTGCCACTACCTTCACTTATGAGCGACCTCCTTTCCCCTCTCCTTTTCTTAACTGGTCCTCCACTTCAGAACCCCCCCCCCCCATCTAAACTGCATTTTGCTCAGACAACACTGAATGCCAGCACAGTGAGTGGTCAGGTTATACCTCCTATAATCTCTGCAGAGGTAGACACAGATTGTGCTGAGCTCTGACCTCATCCCAGAGCTGGATTCACAGATACCCTGCTCAGCATTCCTTTTATACTTTTCTCCACTTGTGTTCCGCTTTTTTTTCTAAGAACAGAAATCTGTTTGTGCTGTGCTCCTTATAGGAGATGTAATACCAGCTAGTCTTCTCTCACCAGATCACAGTCCATTGCAAATGAGGGATACACAGGCCCTGCAGAGGGGAAAACTTGTGAAATTGCAGTATACAAGTCCCATATTAAGGCCACACACAAGGCTATTCCTCATGTACACACAAGTCCACTTTTATTCTAAAAAGTTACTGCACTTGAAAATATAGTTACTAGGGATGATCGAATACCTGAAATATTCGGCTTCGCAAATATCCGACGAATAGGTCGCCGCTATGCGAATATTCAATGCACAATGTAAGTCTTTGGGAAGCCCGAATAGTTGTTGTTCGGGTTTCCCATAGACTTACATTGCGCATCGAATATTCGTGAATAGTCAAATAGCGGCGACCTATTCGGCAAATATTCGCAAAGCCGAATATTTGAGGTATTCGATCATCCCTAATGGTTACCCTTTATCCCCCATAGAGGCCAAAAGTCTTTCTGTTTTATCGGCTAATCTCTGCTAAAAAAAAAAAGGTAGAAGCACCAATAGAGGCTGTTGGTGTTGAGTGAACAGGGCTTGATTTTATTATCCTTCACACTTTAGTACAATTTATTATTGACGTGAATAGGATCTGGGCTTCTGTATCCATGAAAGGCCTGTGTGCTGTTTTGGGGGGCAGACCTGCACCGATTGATATCGATGACCTCTCCTATGGATAGATCAACAATAATATATATTCTCTTCACTTTCCATGCGCTTTGGTCTTATACTGGACATATTCTTAGAGGGCCAGATAGACAATAGTTGGCTGTCGACTAAATAATGGTTCAGCCAGAAGTAATATCTCCAGACTTCTGTGGCTGCCGTATAACTCGCCAAGAAGAGAAGGATCATCAGTCCGATCTCGGGCAAGCCCCCTCCTTATAACTGCTGGCATTATCTATTGGGGGTGCCCCATGCGCATTGGGCTGTTGGGGGATTTGTCCAATGCTGGGCAGCCACTTTTTTTTCGGCCATTACTAGCTATCACGTGTTTCGCTCATTTTTTGCTTTTCTTCCTCAATATGAAGTTGTTAGGTGATCGGGTTTCTTTTCACAGTTCTTGGCCTACAGCTTTCACTAAATTGTTTAGTAATCAGCTCAAAAAATGTCTGAAGAGACTTTTGGTTTCCTCTTCCAAAAAAAAATAATCACATACCTCTGAATGCGTCTGAGACTCTAAACACATGACGTCTCCCAGGTGTTGCCTGTAACTCCTGTGGACAGGTGGAGTGGAGGGACGCCGGTGTCGTAATGTGAGAGCGGCTGTGTTGTGTTTTCATAGCCATGAAAGCCGTCCCTGTACGCTTCCTCAACGATGAAAGTCCCGGCTTAGTTTTAGGTGTAACTCTATAAATGCCTGAAAGAACTCGTTGTACAATGATGGTTACTTGGACCGTGAGGTCACAAGACCTAAGAAGGTATCTTAAAAGTACACGCAACTTGAGTTATGCCGACTGCAAATTTACCAAATGTTTTCAGTACATTTCTGTCGACGTGTGAGATATGTCTTTATATGCCTTCTGTAACAGGTCGATCATTCAGGGTGCCGGTGAAACGAGTGCACGGTGGAATATAGTACGTGATTAATAATTTTTTTTTTTTTTTTTCCCCCAGTTGTCTTCAGCTCTACATCCTTTAGTGTATATGAAGTCATTTTGACGACTTCATTGTCCAACTCGAAAAGGCCTTTTCAACTGAAAAAGGGTCTCCTTTAATTCCGTGAAAGAGGTAATCCATTATTCGGACAGTCCCTTCTTAAAGCAGCACTGCACCATTTTTTTATTCATTTGTTTTTCATTTCACCACTAGAATGGAGCTTTAAATCGAAGTCCCTTGCTCCGAACTCCCTTTCCGGTGTCTTTTATCTTCTATCCGTGCTACTCTTCGGTCTTCTGCAGTTTGTGTTCTGCCGGCAGCTCCAGTGTTTCATGGAGCACACCGGAGGTCATAACTCAAACACAACTCTATGAGAGCCTCGTTTTGGCCTCTTTCTGGCTCTTGTATAGTTGCATTGAGTTGTAACTTGTCGGAGCTTCTGACTACCGACCAGACAGCAGTTGTGGGCACAAAATGTCGCAGAATCGAGGCGAGCGATGATCTTTTCAGGCGCTAGATTTGCTGGCCAACACCTGATGTCACAGACACTGGGCTATCGCCTAGCAATGAAGGCAGCGCTAAGGAAGGAGATACCTTATGAAAGTTTTTTTTTTTTTTTTTTTTTCTTAACTAATTTGTGAATTGGGAAAATCAGACATTTGAGATTGAGGCATCAGCATATAAAAAGTTGCCAATGTATTTATATGAGCATCCATGTAATTGAAAGATAAACTGTTTAGGGGGAATTGATCTTGGTAACATTCCCTTTTTAAAAGGTGTTGTTCAATTTTTAATTTAATTTTCTCCCACAACTTGCAAGTCTAATTTTTAAAGGTAACCTTCCACCATTTTGAGCATGTTAAACTAGCCACATCTTGGAATAATGGCTGTGCATGTATTATTACAAACACTTCTAGATGTCCTCTCACAGCAGTCTGTGTGGGAGAAGGGTGTGAGCTGACAGCACTGTGGGATAAACTGTGGAAGTGTTTGTAATGATGCATAACTCGGCTCTGCTGTATTTCTACACAGCATCTGCAGAGATCAGTGAGAGAGGGCGGGTTCTTTTGTCCCCTGCATGAGGCTGCCTGCTTATGATTGGTCAAAGTCTAGCAGGGGAAGATGTACACGCCCCCAGAGACAAATCTCTGGTTATGCCCAATTGAACGTTACATAAGTTATAACCTAATCTTTACAAGCTATTATCTTTAATTTAAAAAAAAATAAAAATTTACTGAGCAGCCCTGCCACTATTTCATGATGTGGCCAGTTTGTGCCCCAATTGTTATAAAGTCCTTTCACTTTTTAAATCTTATTCATACTTTTTAAAGGGAAATGCCACTTGTAGCTGTATTTTGGTCATATACCCAGGTAGCTAATACCCCTAACAAAATTTACTTTTCTAAATGTAGATGAAATGTCCACTACAAACTGCAACATGAACAGTCCTTTAGCAGGTTTTTTTTTTTTTCCGTTTCTGAGGTTTTCAGAAGAGTTGTAAAATCTCCACATTTCTACTCCTTTGAAATTTATTTATTTATTTTCTTTTCTCTGCCCAAAAAAAATTCGCTCTGCGAGCTGCAGCATTAGGGCCCTATTATTAGCAGTGGATTTGATGCATATTTTCTGCAGCATTTCCATAGAAAAAATTGCATGTCTGTGAAAATCTGCAGAAACATTAGAAATCTGCATCCATTTCATTTACACACAAAAATTCTGCTACTGGTAGATGTGTTGCTAATCTCATTTAGTTGGTTGATACTCTTTTAGTCCATATGCACAGTGTTTTTGATGCATTTTTTTTTTGTGTGTGCATGTTTGTCACAAATCTGCATGCCTATCCTTATGCCAGTAAATCAATGAGAATTGTGCATATGTTGCTTATTTCCCTGCAGATTTGGTGCAAAAAAATGATCTCTGCAGCATGTCAATTCTTGGTCATTTTTCAGCCCTTACAACCCATTGACTTGATTATGAAAAACATATAAAAAAAAATGCACCATTAAAAGCACTGCATTTTTCTTCTGATTTTTTTGCCAGAAGACTCTGAAAATTTCTACACCAAATACTCAGCGTGCACATATAGCCTTAGCCATTCTTTTTTGAACGACTTGCCCAATACAGAAATAAAAACTTTTTTTCAGGCATATATGTGCTTAAAGGGAACTTGTCACCAGATTTGGCGACTATAAGCTGCTGCTACCACCAGTGAGCTATACTGTATATAAGAGCCCAGGCCACTCTGTTTGACCTAAAAAAACACTTGAGGGGCGGTCTGGTCCAATGGGTGTTGCTCCTCACCGGCGCCATCTTTCTAAGACAATCGTTGTCCTTCTTCTTAGACCCATGTGCGTGATGCGGCCTACGTCATTTTAGTTAGCCAACATTGAGGTCCTGCATGCGAGGGCGCACTTTGAACTGATCTTCTCAGGGCATATCAAAGTATTGTGGTGCGCATGTGCTGGCGGTCTTTAATCTTTCCTCGCGTCCGCGCATTACGATACTTTGATCTGCTCTCAGCAGATTTACATTGCCAGTCCGCCTTAGCAGGGCAGATCAAAATGTGGCCTGTACAGGACCACAATGTCTGCCTGTGTCCATGACGTAGATGCATCATCCACTCTGGGCTGTGTAGAAGGACAGAAATCGCAGCAGAGAGGAGGTGCCAGGCTGGAGAGCAGCGACACCGACCAGACCATCCCTTAGGTGAGTATTCTAAAAGTGTTTTTTACATTATACAGCGCGGCCTGGGTTCTTATATACAGTATTCTGGAATGCCGTATAAGTCCACTGGTGGTTGCCGCAGCGTATAGGCCTCAAATCTGGTGACTGGTTCCCTTTTTAAAATTTGAAGGCTGATGGCATACCCATATTTTGGCAACAGCAGAGATGCCTGCACTATACGGAAGTCAGAGGATCGCTGCTTTGACATGCTCATCTAGTCACCTGACCGCTGCAGCCAATCACAGGCTGCAGCGATACTGACTTTCGAGTGGAGCAGCATTGATTTTGGAGCCTGCACAACCTCTGGAAATAGTTTGTGCTAAATACAAAGGGGCCCTGGTAAGGGAGTATGCCGCTGTTATGTTGGATGTTGCTATTAACCTGCAGATATTAGATAAAAGGTTATGAAGAAACCTATAGTGCGAGTACCTGGAGAAAATGAGCTTTTATTCCTCCCAGGAGCTGCCGGCTTTCGGTCATACAGGTGGACATAGTCGCTGGCGCACGCCCCGGCACTTGACAGTGTGCACAGCCGGCTGTCCACATTCAACCTGCCAAATCTAAGTGTCTGAGGAATGTTAGAGACCCCTATTAGTGCAGCCAGCTGTCTTGTGTGGGTATAGCGGTTTTACACTAGTGAGTTTTCCATATTTCTGACTTTCTTCGCCCAGTCTGCTCCTGTTAGATTTGCCAGCACGTTCCCTTTATTTCCATCCCGCTATTTCTCCGTTGGGTAGGTGCATAATGGCGCTTGGTTTTCTAACATCTCGCTTATCTTTAACCGGACCATTTATGTTTAACTAGGATTATATTCGCTCGTGCTGGATCCAGGTTCTAATTTGTCATTTATAAATGTGGAAAATGTATCCTAGGTTAATTCTTTGTGAAATACACTTTTGATGAATAACATCCTTCCCCTCGAAAAACCTGCCAGACCGGGGTTTGTGTTGTCTTCTGCTCAGACAGATGTCTGTGGAATTGTAAGCAGTCCTGTGTGCTGAGGATCCCTGTACACCGCCATGGCTCGCTCTGTATACTTTCTGACTGTCTGCTTTTGTCTTCCACATTTATGAATAAGCCGTCTTCCTTTTTCCCTCTATCATCCACATACCACTGGCGGGGTGCGGGTCCCTTCCCCCTCAGGATTTGGCATATGCTTTGTATTTAGTACAATGATATACTGCTGTGGATTATCATTCTTTTACTGTTTCTAGGCTAGATTATGTCAAAACTGATTAGACTAAATCAGATCATACACGTTCGATGGCTGTCGGATGAATGATGCTTCGGCCGATTTGCCTGACAACCATGTGAACTTTGTATGAAGAGTGCCATCACAGCCCAGGTGAGTGTATAGCATTTGAATGGAACAGCATTTTTTAATGGGGGGGGGGGGAAGAAATCCGCATAATTTCAATTTACACCCAAAACTTTACATGTGTATGAAACTCTTTCAAAGACAAGTTCAACAATGC
The DNA here is from genome assembly GCF_048569485.1 of Anomaloglossus baeobatrachus. NCBI lineage: Eukaryota > Metazoa > Chordata > Amphibia > Anura > Aromobatidae > Anomaloglossus > Anomaloglossus baeobatrachus. The sequence continues at coordinate 193,682,365 of NC_134360.1, read as the reverse complement.
ATTGGATATGCTAGTCCGCTCCTCCGTTACTGGAAAATCAGCGGTTTAATTGATATGCAAATGAGATTAAAGAGCTATGGTAGATCTGCAGCATCTGTCACTCCAGCTCTATTTCCCGCCCAGCGCTGCCTCCTACTTCACGGATATCCTCTATGCCGTGGGACTTCAGGCAGAGGAGCTGTTGGTCAAGCAGGAGGATGTGGCGCTGGGTGGGAATACCCCTTTAAAGGGAACCTGTCAGGTGCAATATACACCCAGAACCACAAGCAGTTCTGGGTATATGTTGCTAATCCCTGCCTAACTGTCCCTGTATCTAGTAGCATAGATAAAGGGATCTTTATAAAAAGTATTTCTAAAGATCCTTTATGATATGCTAATGAGGCCAGCGACTAATCGCAAGGGCATTACTTCCCTTGGCTACTTGGCCCCCTTAGCCTATTAGCACGCCCCTATGAGCGTGCTAACATGCCAATGAATACGCAGCGTCAGAGGCATGGCCGCCGCTGGTTTTCGTCTCGGTGCGCATGGTCAGAAGTCCCCGAACTTCTGGTCATGCGCACTATGCAGCTGGATATACACGTCTCCGCTTCAAACTAGTGTAGTGTTGTATGGCCGGAAGTCCGAGCACTTCTGATCCGTTTGCACTGGCTCTAAGCCCGGTGTTCCAAGGCGGTGCAATGGAGACAGGTATGCGCATCACTGCCGATGATGATGCTGGACAATGGGCATTGCAGAACATGTTGGCACACCCCTGTGGGCCTGCTAACATTCTAAGAGGGCGGAAT